>NC_138791.1:17263642-17403642 GCF_965178545.1 Coloeus monedula
GTGGCAGGGCTGCCGCCGCTCCCGGGGATGCTCCCGGCGCCTCTCCCTCTCCCAGCAGCATTCCCAGGAGCACTAGAGGGCACTGTGGGATTTGGGCCACCCCGGCCTCCGCCGCCGCAGCCGCGGGGGTCCCGAGCCCCCTGCCCTGGCACGGGGGTTGACCGGGAGGCTGTGGAAGCGCCGGGAACACCGGCACGGCGCCTTCCCCAGCGCGGCGGGCTCGGAACCAGCGGCTGCCGGCGAGCGCGGCCGGGCCGGGTGGGTCCCGCTCGGGACGGGGCCGCATCCCGCAGCTCCCCCCTCGCCCCGGGGGACGACGCCGGCCCTGCCGCGACCTACAGAAATCTGAAACACCCACCCACAGCCCAGCCATCCCCCTGCCCTCGCTGCCTATTCGATTAAAAAGCCCGCGCCGTGCGGATGATTTCAGTGCAGAACGCTCCTCCATGCAAACGAGCGCAATTAATGCCTTTGAAACAATTTATGATTTCCGGCGTACTTCAACATGTATTAGCATATACCTGGTTTCTTTAATATACACTTTGTTTTTCCAAAACCACAAACATAGTTGCTGGAATTTCATGTGGAAGTGCTTAAGGGGTTGAAAGTTAACACCTTTGTGAGCCGAGCAGTCTCACAGTTGCTGCTAAACAAAAGCCTCTTTGTAGAACCTTTCTCGAAATGTTTTCTTAACATGTTCCAAGTAGTTTTAGGCAGGCAACTAAAGTAAACAAGATGTTACCATGATAAAAACACTTGTGAAAACATTACAGAGTGCACTTAGTAGTTTCTTTCACATAAACTCCCCTTCGTTTCATCAAAGTTAAATGCACATGAAGCAGATTACCAGCATCACTGCAACACAGGACTGCCAGATCTCTCCAAAGGTCTGTGTCCTTTCTTTTAAAGAATACATTTGATTTAAAAATGGTACAGCCAGGATTAAGCACGTCTAACCCACAATCAAATTACAAGAAAAAAAAAAGGGGGGGGGGGGGGGCAGATAATAAAACCCTATTCAGTCTTCTTCATTTTTTGCCCTGGATACCTGGATACCCTGCTGAACAAACCGCCCTCCCTCCAGCCGGGATTTCCTGAACAACTTGCTGTATAAGGGGTATATATTTCTATCTTCAACGGTCTTTAAACGCATGCAAATGAAATCAAGGATATAGTCAATTTTGCAGGAAAGTCGCTCTGTGCTACTAATTGCTCCTTTCGCTGCCGCCTGCGAGACGGGCCCTGGTTAACAGGCCAGACACGTGTGCACCTTCCAGCCCTCACCTTGCTCCCTGCAGCTTGGCAGAGGCCACAGGGTCACCGCCCTGAGACTGGACTTGTTTTTGTTTTTAGGCTCAGGGAGTATTCTGGAGCATACAGGGTGCTGCTGTTTCATTAGGCAGAGCAGCAGCCCCTGCTGCTATCAGTTAGCTCTAACTGATACCGCATCACATGATAACCAATGGCTGATGGACTAAAAAAAGAAACACAACACAGCGATGCTAAAAACTGCAACTTATTTCAAAAAGAAATAGGGAAATAAATGCGTACAATAGCCCATGTATCTGCTGGTTCTGATAAGCATCCTCCTGTTGGCTGTGAGTGAAAGACAACTAGGATCGTTATTTGTACAGTATTTATCTTTGAAATCAAGGGCCCTGTGGTGTACCTCACCTTGGGAACAAACGCTACAGAATGATCACAGAAGAGTGTCAAATCTCTGGTTTTGATTTACCAACAGTTATGATATTTCTTCCTCAGGAGGAAAAGAAATGAACCATGTTTTAGACCTGCGAGTCCTTTTTTCTCCCTTAACTGAAGAATCATTTTATTGGTAGACAGGGCTTTCATTCCACATACAACTTCTCTTTGCTTTTTCACAAGTTAAGTGAAATTAAGCAATACTTGATACACAGGCTGTATTTCACTTGGTAAACAAGAGCTTTTCTCTTGAGAGGACCATCGACAGAGTGTCACAGATTATACAAGTATCAGAAAGAAACTTCAAGCATCTACCTGTTATCTTTTCACTGAGTAATGAATTCTGATAAATGGCAACATAATTTAAGGATGGATGCTCCACAGGAGACATGGAAGGCAACGGTATCATTTTATGAAGCAACACTCACTTCTTAACAGGGTCAATACACTGCTCAGGGACATCCATTTCTGCATTTGTTCTGGGTTAAGTATCTCTCTGAACAGTAAGACTTTGTCTGGACACTGCAGCACTTGAATTATGAGAAAATTTACACAAGCTGATGACTTTAAGAAACTCACACAAAATATTTCTGTTGAAATGTTTCAATGGAGACAAAAACCAGACTGATAATGAAAAAACTAGAACTGATGGAGCTGCTTCAAGTCCAGCCTGGGCTGGTGACAGTTTTCAGGTTATTCCTAAGTACTGACAGCTCCACGTATCTCCTCCAGGTGAACTGGTGGACTGGGTCTACTTACTGAAACATCTCCAAAATACTGTATAAAAAAACCAGCCTTGCCTCTACCCGTACTTGTGACTTAATGTGTTTTCTATGCACGGCCACCTCAAGCAGACCACTCCTCCTACAGAATCTTCCTGAAAGCAGCTGCTCTAACCTGGAACACAGGACTAGCACAGGAAGCAAAGGTGGCACAATCTGACCATATGTGACCACACACATTATTTTGCTACCTAAGGCTACCACAGCACCTTTCCCTTGCACTTACTGCAGTAAAGATGAGAATTGTTTTAAAGGTCTAAATGCTATAGTATGGCATATGAATATGAATGAGCTGGCAAGTATGGCGAGATTAGCATTCATTTCACTTAAGTGAACAACAGGATGAATTACAAGAAATGAGGCCACCCTTCATGGAAATTTATGACTAGCACCTTCTTATTTTGTAATCCTCTTGTAATGAGAACCTTCTCTTTACTGTACCATTCCACACTTGTAATATATGTTTATAGTAGGACCAGTGCCACTCCTACAAACTCAGGAGGGTTTTGCCAGTGGAACCACAAGTGGTCCATTCTGTTCTGAGAGCAAAACCCTATCTGTATCATCTAACATCACCAAACAAACATCCTGTGCCTGCTGTTGCCCTTCCCTCCCTCACATAAAAATCCAGGGAACCGCCCCAGAAAGAGCAGGTACAGCTGAACCTTTTGGGACTAAGTCTACTTATACATCCTGGAGAACCTCATGTATTTATGTGGACTAACTTCATGAGATGACTACTCTAACTAGGAAAAAAATTTGTCCCTTTGTGCATTTAAATAACGAACATTGCTCCGGTGGTCGGTCTTCAGTGATCTTACAACTGACCAGCCACATAACTTGAGCAAAGATCAGTGACAAACCCTCAATAACCTGGATGCACCCACAGCATGTGTGTACCTGGTGTCCTACCCAGACAAAGAACTCTTTTGTGGTGGGAACAGGGGTGAGGCTGATGGTTTAGCTGTGGAGTAGCCATGTGTAAGCTATTAGGACTCTGAGGTCCTTCCCTGCATCGGGATGCACGCACTACCACACACTAGTCCATAATGCACTGTTTATGCAACGCGTAAAACTGTGTTCTTTGGCAGCGAGGAAAAGGTCTGCAGCAAACTGCAGGGGCCCAATTAATATAATTATAGTTTATTTTTAGTAGTGTAGACTTTGTTCATTAGTTACTTATTTGACATAAATTAAATTTCACATGATGTTCTGCAATTCTCTGTTCAATTATGGAGTTAATTTAAGACTAGATTTTTAAATTAAAGTGAAATCAAGGTTAAAACAAGGTTTTATTATTTACATGATCGATACTGCAACTTAAAAATTATTTAAATAAAACAAACAAACAAAAAAAAGCTGCGGAACTGCAAACACTATTTTAGAGTAATACACTGAGCAAGACCATAATTTCCCCATGGGGCTAATTTACTATCCCCCGTTAAAACGTTCTTGAGCCTGATCCAAAAGCCACTGAAGTGAAAGGGAGCTCTCTGTTGACTTCAATGGGCTTTGCATCAGGCCCAGGGTGAGTGACAGCACACAAAATTTAAGGGCATGCTTTCTGTACAATGCAAGTGCCAAAAAAACCATCCTTACTTTAGAAACGACTGGAAGTCTTCACATACTGCTTCACAGCCTGGCCATTTGCATACGCCGTGTCCGTACAGCGGGTGGCTGTGTGAGTGCTCCTCGTGGGATAAACTGGAGGGGAGAAAGAGAAGAGAGAAAAAGTGCTGAAAACTGAATGTACCGTGACAATTCCTCCTCACAAAGACTCTTAAAGAGCAGCGAACACCAGATCCTGAAGCATCTCCAACATCTCACAGTACCTGCCTGACTCTTGCCCGTGGTTTTTCAAAACAGAATTAAATACCATTTGCAGTGTGAAACATGTGTCATTCTTACTTAGCTATCCTCCTACATTTCATTCATTAATTAAGAGGTTTGTAAAGAATTTAAATTAACATGGACGGGGGAGAAATCATTTGACAGATCTGCTTAATACCCTGCTAGATATTTTGCTAAGAAATTTATGAACATTGCGTATCTACAATTCAACTTCATCGAGAAGTCATCTCCATACAGCAACGTCCCATTTTACCATAACACAGCTGGACCTGAGGCTTTCCTCATGGCTAGAGAAAGGAAAAACATCAAATTTGCAGCCTTGGCTTTCCCACCAGGTTATTTATTTACTGTGTTGGTGTTTTTTCTGGTTGGTCTTTTTTTTTTGTTCTTATAGGCTGTTTCCTTGCACAAATGCAGTCCCCTTATATACCCCAAGAAAGAAGACTCAAGATATATTTTCAAATGCAAAATTCACCATAAAGAAGAGGAGCCATGCAATCTAAGAATTCCTCAGTATGATGGGTTAGTGGGGGCTATTAACCTTGCTAAGACTGGACAGGAGCATCACAGAATCTCCTAACTTCTGAACCCAGTGTTAAAGAAAAAAATTCATATGAGCACTAAGGGGTTAATCCTTCAGCGGGATTCCAATCAATACGTAATGATTTGGCTGCACTGATCCAAGTCATGAGATGCTTTGATCCAGGCCATGTGGTGCTCAGGGAAATGTATCTGTTGCACTAACTGATGAACCATATTCTAAAATATCTTCTTTATTCAACTTCTGCATGGAAACTTCTTAAGGAAAGGAATTATTTTTTGCAACAATCTCCATAACCTTAGATGACTTTAAAAGCAAAATGTCAAAAAAATATTGAAATCTCTATTTTATGCTCACATACATAGGTATTTTTCATGGCAAAGCTTTTTGCTACAGTATGTCTGTGCTGTATTATGGACTTCAAACATACACAAAGGATATGAACACATACCAGCATCTAGGTGTGGCTTTTATGACTTACTTCATTCTGGATTACAGGTAACGTTATGGACAAATGCCTACTTTCTGTCATTTTACTTTTACACATGTGGAAATGCTGTTTATTCTTCTTCTGTAGTATTATCTGTCTGTGCCCTCTGACAAAATTGTGTTCCTGTATTATTTCAGATGCACTGAGTAGCCAGATCACTGTAAAATACTCCCAAGATGTCATCCCAAACGCAAACAACGTGGAAGAGAAATTGCTGCCCAGATTCTGCCACTTTTGACTTTAGGCCCGATGAGAATCTGAAGATTACAGAAGGTGGTATTTAAAATTATTTTACATTAAAAAAAAAATAATTTAAGAAGTACTGACTAGAAAAGGTATTATGAGTTTTACATGAACCTAATTCATTATTTCATTAATATCATTAACATCTTTTTTACATATAGTTCTTCAAGCATAAATATACGTATGTGCAAGGTAATTTCCTAAAAAAACAGCAGTAGGTGAAGAGCTTTACAAAGGCCTTTTCTATATAGGAATATTAGACTGGTTTAACTGAATCAGTCTTTTAAAAAATGTTCAAGTGAGGAGAATCTCTGTAAAGTTTTTAAAAGAACAAAGGAACCAATGCATTCTTTGCGAGGAAATTTAAAAAATCCCACACCACACATTTCCTCAGCTGAGGAAGAGGGAGAATGGCTGAAGAAACACCATCCACCCAAGCCAAACAGGCATAGGGTCGAACATTCTCTACACACATCAGAAAATTCAGAAAATAACGGGGTTTATCATCTGCTTCCGAACTTGGATACAGCAAAGGGTGAGAAAAGAAGCTTTCAAGTTAACATTCCATTGAAGTCCATGAAGAATACATATGAGAGCTATGATTTCAGAGTGTTTGGAAGAACCCCCCCCCCCCCCCAAAAAAAAACCCCAGCAGTGTATGAATCTGCCCAGTGCATGTTACCCACACACTGCGACGTGTGACTCCAAGTAAGGAGTCAGTCCCCCATGGGGTTTAAGCACTGTAAATCTCATTATAATATCAACAGGAGTCACATGGCTTAAACCCCCAGCAGGGATTTTTAAAGTTTCTCTGTGAGAGCCTAAAGGCCATGGCCAAGTCAACGGAAAGAGCCCTACCGAGATTTGTATTTATTTTTTAAATCCAAGTGCAAATCTCTTTTCTTTCCAGGGAACTTGCACAAGACAAGACAAACTATGTAGGACACGACACCCTGGTATTGCGTCCAAAGAAAATGACGGAATGACCAAGACAGTATCAAACTCTGAATGATGCTCAGGATGTCAAAGGCTCGTGCTGTCAATAACCATAAAGGCTGGTGCTGACTGTAAACGGGAACTTAAAAGATCACTTTGCTAACACGATGCTATGTGTAACACGCTTAACACCTACGCAGAGCTTCCACTGCCATTCAACCAAGCAGAGGAACTACTTCAACTTACCAAATATAAGACATTTCAAACAGAAAAAAACCCTCAGTACTGAAAGACAAGCGCTGTCCCCCTCTGCAGGCACTGTGCCATTCCGAAGGCAGTGACTCCCATCTTGCTCGGGGGGTTTCAGCAGTGCCTTTCGGTGACCTTTATGTGTCAGTATCAGATTACTGCTATTTTATCCATCCCACTTTTGAAGATATTATAGATTGCCACTTGTTCCCTGACAGAGCCTTAAGAAGCACCTCAAAACAAAACAAAGAGTGGGTTTATACAGAAGCGGATGTAACGCACAAAGGATACAGCCAGTGAAAATGAATGGAGAACTCTGTTGAACTGATCTAAGTGCTCACTTTGTTTGAACAAGCAGAGGTAGAAAAAGAAGATTTTAATCCGGTACATAAATAAACAGCTTTTGTGAGCACAATGCAAACCTATAATCTGAAATTGTTCACTGATATTCTGCCTGCACGCAAGCACAGCTTCTGTAATCTGGATGCATCCTTGGTCTCGCTGCCGCAGACAGACTTTTAGAAGATCTGAGCATTGGCAAGCAGAAGCAAGTTCTAGGTCTGTTTGATTTCTAATGACACATTAGAGTAGGTGTTTGTTTCTGTCACCCTCTCCTTCCCAGAAATGCATATTCATGGTGGGGTACTGGTGATGCAACACTAGTTAGAGGAAATGATTTTATAACAAGACATAATTTTCAAAGTAGTGAAGAAATAAATGATGTAAATTCAAGACAATGTGGTTTTTTTTCTCTTAGTAAGGTACTTGCATAAAAAACAGTTAATATAATAGAATTACTTCCAAATAATGCAACAGTGATGCATTATTACATCAAAGTACAGCAAAGAACACTCTGTCAAGTGAAATGTCTTGCGTAAGTCACGCATGACATACAAGAGAGTAACAAAATCCATGTACAAGGCTGAAAACTGTGTAAGTGTCCAATCATCTTCTGCTGCTTCCAGCTCTGTTTCCAGTACAGAGGGGAGGGGAGAAGGGATAAGCACTTCCACAGCTCCTCTGGGCTTGCTGGATAGAGGAAAGGAAATTTTACCTCTCCCTTCTTCACCCTACATTGCC
The DNA here is from genome assembly GCF_965178545.1 of Coloeus monedula. Lineage (NCBI taxonomy): Eukaryota > Metazoa > Chordata > Aves > Passeriformes > Corvidae > Coloeus > Coloeus monedula. The sequence continues at coordinate 17,271,516 of NC_138791.1, forward strand.
CCATAACCCCAAGGATCTCCAGGGGGTCTGGAAGCAATTTCACCTCCTATTCCTACAGGGACGGCAGTTGAAGCTGGGACTTGCACAGCCCACTCCTGCCAGCCATTCACCTTTTGGAATACACCTGCTGTGCTACAGCATCCTGGAAGAACCACACTCTGGGACACAAAAGCACAGGAGACAGGGACACCAGAGACAGCTAAATGCTGATGGAGAGTAAAAATGACACTCCAAAGTGAGATGGGTGTTGGGGAAAGCAGTGACCAAAGCTCCAGTGTGAAAGCTCCCTGTGCTCTTTAAATGGTTAAATTCAACCCACATTTATTAACCACATGGAATTGGGTACTGTGCTTGTACACACTGGCTAAAAAGACACGGGCAGATATAAAATCCAGCTAGAGCAAAAGCCTCAGTGTCTGTACTTCTGCCACACAGTGGACTGTATTTTAAATATTCATGATGCTGACATACTTCATAATTCCACTCTCTCTCTTCCACATCTGCTTGGGCCAGTGATCTTTGCCAAAACACTGAGGGAAGTCAGTGATGTAGAGAAGCATCCTTGACTTTCTAGTACAGTTATGAAGCATCTGCTCACGTTCTAACAGAGCTCAGAACATGCCTGAGCCACCTGCACGCTGAAAAATCAATACCATGTCTCCTGCTTTCCTCCTGGAAGGAGCTGGAGCACAGCACCCTCACAAAGTGCAGAATTGTCTTTTTAATTTTATTTTATTCCTCAGGGTCAATGGGAAGTGACCTCATCTTTGCCAGCTGCCATGAAACTGATATCTGTGTACAGCCCAGGCAGGAGCGTGGGGCTCTGTCTCACACCACATTCCCCCTCTCTGATGTAGATGGCACAGCCATTGAGGCAAAATGCCACAGTTTTGGTTCTGTACAGGAGAAAGAGACACACAGCTGGGAACCAACACAGCTCTCCCAGAGCTGTGACTGCCCGGTGAGCTCTGAAGCTCATCAGAAGGCACCAAAAGAATAAGGCTGCTGAAAAAGTCGCAATTTTCTGAGTCAGAAACACTCACTGGATCTGATTTTAAAATGAAATGGAGGCAGTAATGATTAAATCCTGGTACTAACTGTACTCAAGTGCAAGTTCCTGCCTTCATGACAGAATCAACCGAACAAAGATGTGTTTTGCAGTGAAGTTCCACTGGAGCAAATCCCTTCAAACTCTTAGTAAAGTGGTGCAGCACCTCTTTCCTCTCTAAACTGTCAGTTAAAAAAACAACAAAAAAAATCCTTCTAGATACTCATGCTCCTGTCCAAGCCTCAGGAACCACCCAGGAAGCAGGTATGTGATCTAAACAGGGGACTGTTCAGGCAGGGTGATGCCTCTTCATCACTGGGTAAAGCTTAACAGAAGGTCATGGGCCTGCAGGAGAGGTGGCATTTGATGTGAGCGGTCAGTGACAGCTCTTTCTACAACTGGCTTGCAAATTTTGGATGCTTTTTAGAGGAGCATTTCTCCTCTTCCTCACTACTTTAGTCCACGTCCAGACCTAGGACTAGAAGCAGCTCATGTTTTACATCAAGCCCTATTGGAAGTAACAGGAGGGTATATTACATTTTAAATGACTACACCAATTTAAGACAAATCAAGTTAAAACTGCAGCCCACAGGCTGAAATCCTCTCTTCTAATCGGTGTGCACTAACTTGTGTACTCCTGTAGCATAAGAAAGAAAACAGCAGTGCTTATTTTCTTATAGCAGGCCACCTGTGCACCCCGAACCACTGCCCCCCATGGCACTACTCCCTAAATTCCTGTTTTGCAATGTGAACACTGGAGAATGTGTAGCAAGACTAAGACAAAATCTGGCTGACATTCCCCTGCCCTTCTACCCCCACCCTCACTGCAAAGAGCAGAACCAGACTGGATAATTATAAGCATCATCTTCTGGTTTTGATCTATCCACTGATGGTTTGGACTATTAATCAACGTTATGACCCTCCAGCACTTGAACACATCCTCCTTCCAGTGGCAGGCCCTCTTCCAGCCCCGCAGAAAAACTGCCACAGGCTCTGGACAGTCACTGCCCTACATCCCTTCCTTGGAGGAATTAAATGTCTTTCTAGAGCATTTTAAAGAAATGCCCATTGCAAAAAATCCATCACTTATCTCAGGTGCACATTCCATTCCTGCACTTGAACTAACGAGTTTCTCTGTGATTTAAAACTCTTATTTTTTTATTTCAACCTTGTGCCTAGGTACTGTAGTGAAAAGTACATCAAATATACCCAGACACACACGATTTGAAACGCTGGATTTTAAATTCCAGCACTGCTAACTAATGAGAACAATTTTTTCCTTCTTCTTCTTTGTAGCATCACTTCATGTACTTACATACCATAATCATATCCTCCTAGAGCCTCTATTTTTCCAGGGTGTAGATCTTTAATTCCCTTTAATCTGTCTTCATAGCCTATTCCCTCCAACTCCTTTATCATCCTAGCTGCTCTCCTCTATATTTGCCTCAGCTTCTCTTTATCCTTTCTCCAAGAGAGTGGCCAATTGTACATCACACTCAATGTGGTTTAACTGGTTCTGCATAAAGTAGAACAGGAAAAAAAGAAAGGACTCGGATGCAACACGCATGTTTATGCCTCCCATGACTGCATTTACCTTTTTGACTAAGACATGGCAAAGAGTGTCCCACCTTAATTTCTCAACCCCAATTATGCCTCAGCCATTTCCCACACAACTGATGCTGAGCAGCTGACGTGTCATGTCAAACCCGCAGTTTGGAATTTTGATTTCCTAGCTGGGCTACTTTTTACTTATCCCTGCTAAATCTCATTTTATTCCTCTCTGAACAGTCTCCTAATTTATTCAGATTAAAACGGATTGATTCAGTATCTTATTTTAATTAGGAAAAAAATGTGATCCAACTACTTTCTTGGGTTTTTGGGGCTGGGGGGATGTTCTGCGGGTTTTTTTCAGGGTTTTTTTTTTTAACACTAACTTTCAGCACAGCAATCCCATCCCTCTTACACACCCAATTCGCATGGCAGAGAGAAGTGGCAGTGGCAGAGCTTTGGCCCCAGTTCAGCAACCCTTTTAAGAACATACACAAGTATAAAAACACAGGATTAGACCTTGGACTTCACTGAGACCGAGGTGTAAAATTACCAGTGAACGTACATACTTTGCAAAAAGATCCTGTTTGCCAACCTTATTTTACTGTAATTTATATTCTCTTGTAACATTTAAATTTATAGTAAAAGAAAACACTGAGAAACAAGATCTATTCTTGTTCAACAAAATTCTATTCTGTTACATTTAGAGTTGAGGCAAGTCTTCCACTCTTATATAAACCGGTGATACGTCAACAAATATGATTAACAGGGATTATTCACGTCAGTATTTTTCACCCCTGTCCCACAGGCACAACAAAACCTGTGCAGAAGGTAACTGCCACATCACACACAGCCTGGCAGCTCGCTGTGGGGGCCTTCGCCCACCCCACACCCCTGCAGCAGCAGCAAAGTGCCCTTGGGGAAATGTTTATAAAAATATAATTAAGATAAATAATGACTCCAAGGGAGAACTACAGCTAGAGCATTGCATTGTCTCTGCCACATGCTTTCCCCTTGGAAGAATGCTGTTTAAAAAAGCACTAAAATCGAGAGGACACAAGCCTGCTTCCCCAGGGAAGCATGCTGAATCATACAGGTAGTGTAAATATCATATGCTGCTGCAGGTGCTAGGCGGTCTATTTGTTTGTGTTTACTAAAAGGCATAACAAATAGTCCCACTAAAACAGAACAACACTTGGCATTGCAGTGACAGGTACCAGAGCAGCCACAAAACACATTCACGTGTTTAGGATCTGAACTGCTGGGAAACACTAGAGCTTCACCCTCCTTTTTGGGAGGGCCTCTTTGCTGTGATTTGCCCCCCTCCGGGGCAGCATTGCCATGTAGAGCACAGAGAAGCTCAGCATCCCTCCTGAGCATCCCACACCCAGGGAAAACCATGCAACAGTGGGAAAGCAAGCCAAAAAAAGACAAGAAGTACAGAACAGACTTGCATGACATACACGGCCAGCTAACACCGTTTACAGCTTTGCAACTTCTGAGTTAATTCACAGTATAAACAACAAGGAAAATGTTTCTTCCGACCAAGACTTCCTGTAAACTGTTCATTAGAGCGCGCAGGGCGCAGGGCTGTGCACCTGCTGATTAACCATGAGCTCCAAGAATAAACACAAACCCCAGCCAGCCAGATTGTTCTGGAATTTGCTCTGAGCTGATTTTTCTTCCCTCATGTTATAAATTGGATTCTACAATAAAACAAACAGCAGAACATAGGTTGCCCAGAGTTAAAATCTACGTTTTACACTACATTGACCACAGCACCCACAGGCACAGCTACAATGTCTTTCTATGAATGGGACAGATTGCCATATGGATGCAGACACTGAACAAGCTGTACAACTCCTGGCGACAAGTGCCTAGGGGACTGTCCTATATTAGCACCACCTGTGCTGTGGAAATTGTGCTTTGAGTATGAAATGGTATTTAAGGGCCCATTGCAATGTTATTTTTGAGTATACACAAAAAGGAAAATTACAGTTAAAAAGAATTTGCTGGCTAGCGGATCTGTTGCTCAGTTCCCGAGATCATCTCCCAAAGGAATGGCTCTCCTCTTTATTCATGCAGCCCAAAACGACAAGCTGCAACACATATTAGCAGTTTCCCTGCCTGGGCTTATACCATCCTTTTAATGACAAGAATCTACTTTATAATATATGTACGTTTCCCTGATCACACAGAAGAAATTACAGGCCTCCTACCTTACCACCACCAGCTATAGAGAAAAACACCCCATGGCATTTCACAAATGTTGCTCCACCAGCAAGCAGTGCAATATAAATTTTCCCTGGGCTCTCGATTACCAGATTTAAATGTGCATCTCTCTACTTTGAAAATACAACCGTGTCTGCCTGACAAAAGTAGAGCTCCACATTAGCACAAGATGTCGAGGGAGCAGGGAGAAGGGAAAAGTAGGGAAGAGATGTTTGAGCAGTATCTAGCTGCTCTACGAAAAAGAGATTTCCCCCTCTCCAAACTGCGAGAAAAAAAAGGATGCCAAGAAAAAGTAAAGTAAAACAAATTGAATTAAAGAAAAACAGTTGTAAAGTGAACATTACAACCTGGTAAAAATGATGTCATTTTATTGAGAAACTCATTTTTTTCCCATTAAACCACAGTGAAACGGATAAAGTTTATACAGCTTAATGGTGGAGTTTTACTTTAAATGCTGCTCAGTATCTTAGCAGTACGATATAACATGATATAACAGCTGTCATACTAACTGCTCCATTTTTATTGAACAGCACAGAAAATAGTCACACACAAGCCACCTAACTCCTCTACTTCTACAGCACTTTCAAGGGTGTTTCTGTTCTCAGATTGTGCTATATATGTTAAAAAAATAACACAGCTCTTTATCAGCTCCCTGCTCAGCTCTTCAGGACCATCAGACCTGAGCAAATTCTGAGGAAGGACGACTTGCACATAGGAGGAAATAAAAAGAAACAGAAATCCACAGTGCAGTAAACCAAAACCAGGTCCCTTTTTAAGAGTACTACATAAACACCTCTAATAAAAGAAGAGGACAAATTTTCATTGGACTTTAAGTATTTAGACAGGAATGTTTTAGTAAAAGTTTAACTGCAAAGTGCATGCAATTAACAGAAAGCCATCAGCTATTTCTCTGGTATGTAAAAATAGCATTAAGCTGTATTAAATGCACGTGTAAGTATCTCAGTTGCAAGAAAAGGGAGGAGATATGCAAAGCACTCAGATATCAAACAATGATCTGTTGGCCAGATGGAGGAATAAAACAATACATATGCTAAAATTTGGAAAAGTTCTGTTAGGCGTCTGCCAAGGCTCACCCAATCTATTTTAAGTGCTTTTTGATACATTAGCTTAGTGTTTGGAGTTGTACAACTGATGGTTATTACACAGGACCAGAGAGCAGCGAAGCGCTGGCGTGCAGGAGCTCCCCGACGCCGGGGCAGCTTCCCAGGCATCAAACCCAGCACGCTCCTTCAGCCAGGGGCCACATTAAATATTCACAGGCTGGTTAACTTTGCATCTTCATAGGGAAAACCAAGTAAAATAAACTGCATTTAGTTCAGTGAAGGAATTCCCTGAGAAGTGTGATTAAGGAGCTCCTGGGCAGACTGAGGAGCAAGTGGAATTGTACAACTGATTTAGCACCGTGGCAGACGGTGGGTGCGGGCGACGCAAAGGAGGCTCCACACCCGCATCTGAAAAGCACGAACAATAAAAAGTGCCTGATAAGGCTTAAAACTGAAGATTAACAGCCCCAGGTCTGAGTCACAGCCGGTGTTTTTTCAAAGCTGATTACAGAAGAGTGACTCAGAGGGGAGCCCGTTCAGTAACTGGTGATGATTTCTTTGGCAGGGGAGTGAGTGCCAAGGGATCAGGCACTGGGGCACTTTGGGCTGTACCTGCACAGAATAAATGGAGATGGCCAGGCCACTGCCCTGCTGTCACAGTGTCCTCATCACCAACAGCCCAAGCAGTCCCCAAAGCCATTCCAGGCGCAATGAGAAGGACAGCAGCCATGTGGAAAGCAGGATGGTTTATCAGATACTCAGCTGGGCATCCAGCTCGAGTCTCCCACTCCAACCTGGCTCCACAGCAAGGATGGAGGCACCTGAGCTGCTCAGACCATGGGTAACAGCACAAGGGTCATTATGGGGTTTGAGTACATGAAGCAGCTGAATACCTTTTGGGAGGAAAGGCCCCAGGAACACCTATTTCTTAATGGAGAATGGATCTGAGGTAACCTAATTCAACGCTACTCTGCTCATGGTAAAGGATAATGAACTAAAATCAGCTGCAGGGAGCAACTGAGGGGAGCTGACACGGCTGAGCAGATTTGATGCTGGCACCAGTGCAGAATGAATGCCAGGGACTAAGTGGAGAGGCTGGCCAAGAAAGGATCGGGCCCTGGGAGCATATGGACTGCAGGCTGAACTGTTTCATCCCGAGCATTAATAACGGACCCAAGTCTGCAACTCTTAATTGTGCTGAATCCTAATTCCCTCATCTAAGGGCCTTGGGATTTTGATGGAGGATCAGCTGGCATGGAAGATAACAACAGTAAAACACGAGGCATTAGGCCTAAGCAGCAGATCAATGGTCTGCCACGCCATTCCTCACTTCCCTTCAGAGCCTTCTCCAGACTCTGTCCTCCTGCCACACTGGCAAGAAAATGCAATTTTAAAATCCCCTTGTTTATTCCATCTATTTTTCCTATGAGACGGCTGCTTGCTTATGTGGAAGGACAAGACTCAAGTATAGCTGGAAAGGGTATAAAGGCAATGAGGGGAGGAGATGGGACTGCTGGCAGATGGAGAAAGGTTTCTTGGGCACATAGCCTTTAACTGCAACTCCTCACCTTACCTCTGGTAAACAACAGATGCACTTCTTAAATTAACAGGTCTGGACCTTCATTAACACACTCGTTTATGTACAGCCTCCACCATCCTGGCTCTGCTGCAGTCAGTACAGGATGGTGCAAGGTGATGGGACCGGTACAAGGTGTCCAACAGCTCCACAGCACCCCCAGACCTCCCAGTTCAAGCCCAAGCTGGAGCAATCTCTGCCCACTGCAAAGCACTGATGAATACTGCACCATTCTGCTTCTCCAAACCTACCCACACGGGGAAGATTCCCAAGCATGCAGGTTTCAGGATGCCCACTGTTCATCAGGTTATACAGTTAGTAGCCACTGGAAGTGACCAGTCATCCTCCTGCTTTGTTTGGGTGCTTTTCTGAAGAAATTGATCAAGTTTCTCCCACATAAGATGCAGTGGAACGAGATGGAAAGTGGGTACTGTCCCTGACATTTCTAAGCACAGCAGATGTACTTAACTGGCTCCCGCTATTTATTTATTTACCTGTGTAGAGGAAAACTGCTTGTTACTGAAGAAAACCCAAATGCTGGTAAGATGATGAGAGGTTTGCATGCTGGTTGATGGTCTCACTTTCCCTTATCCTGAATGAATACAAGTATCTATAACAAAATATTTCCCTTAGGGTTCTGATGACTGAGGTATGTTTATTGCATTGAGTGAATTTATATATATAATCAGTACAATAAACATTATTAAATTGTCTGAGTAAAATCAAAGCATGAAACACACAGTCAGTGCTGAATTCTAATGATGCTGAATGCCCGTGATTGCATGGGGAAAGGATCTTAACAAGCCTTGATTTGAGCTTTGGCATCCGCCTCACAAATCACACGAAATGTTCTCTCTTTAATAGTGCTGAATATTGATAAATGTCTCTGCACGGCACAACAGGGAAGTTGGTCTCTATTGGCAATCTTTACCAAAGTGTGTTTTTTCCTTCTCTACACTCAAGGGTTTACCCTGAATGATTTAATTATAATTTTCCTTGTGTAAGACAAATTAAAGAGGAGAGTAGGAGTGTCATGCCAAAGCAGATTATTTATCTCCTTAACAGATTGCTGTGCACCAAACCCCAGAGCTGCTGCTGCTGCTACTTACAGAAACTGGGCGAAATGTGGGACAAAAGCATAGATGTAATATACATTTAAAGCCCAAATGAATGAAAGCATTAACCCATTATTTATAGCTGGAATTGTTTCATTCCCAGGGAAGCCTTACACATGGAGCATGCAGAAACCAAGCACAGCACCATGAGGCCCAGGAGGGAGGGTGCCTCCTGCTTTTGAATGTATTTTTGCTTTTTGAACGTCCTGGGTGACTCTGGCCATCCACCTGCCGTTTGCTTCTTTTGCTGTCAGAATTTTGCTATCACTGGGCCCCAAGCACAGCAGCCCCTCAGTGGGCAGTGTCACCAGAGCTGTGTCCCCGCAGCCTGTGCAGAACCCCAGCCTGGGCTGGCGGCACGGCGACGCGTGGGCACGCCAGGCAGCCAATGACTACTGCTCCTGCTATTTTAAACCCCTTGTTTATAACCAGAATGTGTTTTTATCCAAGATACAGAGCAGATCTGCTGCTTGCCCGCTGATTCTAACACAGGTGCCTCCTGTCTCGCAGGTCTGGAGCAGCCTTGCAACCTGAGCTGTGGGATCAGGAACCCCCTAAAACACAGCCTGAACTATCCCAATGACATGTGCCAGAGTTGACAGTGATGATAGTAACTCCCACATAACCAACTTGCCTCCTGCAGCCCACTCCTTCTCAAAAGCCCAAGCGAAAGGGGTTGAAAACAGCTTTACAGCACACCCTAAAAGTTAATGTTACCTGTATATGATTATTTATGGCTGCTGGGCAGTCGCTATGATGTGGCTGTGCTTAACTGTTAGGACACTTACAGATTTTACTATGTGTTTTTATTGTTGGTTAAATCTAAATAAATAGCTCTTGGTTGTATCAGACCAGAGCCAACAGCCAGTTGCACAGAAGGTGCAGGAATGAGGGGGAAAGCCACGAGTCAAAAACCTGCTCTGGCCAGCCCAGGCTGTGACTTCTGTGACAGAAGGTAAAAGGGCTGATACCTCCCTGGTGAGCCCTTCCCACAGCCCCATCTGACCGGAGCCTGGGCTAGGGACTGCCTCCAAAAGTCTCCTTTGATTTGTTGTGCTGAACCAGACGGACACAAGAACACTCGTGGATTTCACTCTTAAGTCCAGCAAACTCATGGTCCCACCAGACCCATGATTTTTCTCTAGTCTTAACCTTTGCAATCAAAAAATTACTAAACTCCTGCTTGTGCCTGTGCTCTCTCTTTTGCAAGCCCACTAAAATTTCACCTTCTGTGAGCTGTCAAACATACATGTGATGGCAGAGCACAGCAACTCTTCCCTCTCCACTCTCTCCCCGCCCTGAACTCCCCGCCTGTAGATAAATACCCTTTCAGAAAGGAAACCAGTGCACAATATCTCACCAAGAGGAGTTTCTGTGTCACATGAAATCCAGGCAGGCACCACGGTGCCTGATGAAAATGCAACAAAACCCTTAAGTGCATCAGGAGGCATTCTCCTGCCTGTAGTCTCCTGCTCTACTTATGGATAAACATGTAATTCAATCACTGCAGCAAATGGATGGTGTAAACCCTCCATGTACCAAAGAGAGGCAGGACAAAGCAAAGTCTGTGGCTCTCTTATTTGTATTCCTAAATATACCTATTTTGTATTTTGATATTTCAGAGAACTCAACAGATATGCAAGAGAAGTATAAGGCAAGCTTAATAACACAGCTATCGACTACTCCAGCACTGAGCATTTAATCTTCTAAACTAAGACAATCTCAAACAATACCATGGCATGTTTATGCCTTCCTAATAAATCTGGAACTTCACTAACAAAAGCATGTGTATCACCTTGTCTGTAGATCCCAGCTGCCTCCAGGCCACAATTACAGGACTCAGACACATGGACTTCCAGGTCTGCTCAACAGTATACACAGAAAATTCTTACTTCAGAACAGATTCCTGTGTTTCTACTGGCTTTCAAACTGAACTGAATCTGTTTCCTGGTTTAGATTGCCATTAGCACACAGCACGTGCCTCTATTCAGTGAAAGAAGATCCATCTCACTGCATGGGTTTTTACTTTATATACTCAGTAAGAAAAACATAGATAAAATATGTACTGGAAAGCCATAAACCCATCTTGTTCAGTTCTACATGCAGCAAAAAGGGAATTAATGTTTAATAAACATCAAATTGTTTTTAGTATCCCATGTAAGTCTTCAGGAAAAGCACATCCTTGGCATGCATTATAAACATATTCACTGATGTTCCCCCACACATCCTTGCAATGGGTATATAAAGGATGCCTTACACACACAGCACTTCTTCCAACAGTGGGTGTGCTCTCCTTTAAAATCTATCTATTCCCAGCAGCACTATTTTCTTAATATCAGAAAGATATAAGAGGTATTTATATAGCTTCCCTATCAATCTACTTTCAGACCACTAGAAATACAAACTCTACGGCTTAAAAATTCCATTATCCTCTTTCTAATGAATGAAAGGAGGATGGAAAGACAAAGCCATCAGTTTCCATAAAATCCAGCTTTCACTAGTGTCTGCTATACCATTTCTAGATGGGCAAAAGGACTCTCCTGAATGCAAAGGAGCACTGCCCTCCCCACTGCGCCCACTCCTCGAGAACCTTCCTCCTCCTCCTCCTCCTCCACCTCCAGCAGTGATGCCGAGGCTGCAGCCGGTGCTGGCACCCACGGCCCCGGTCCCTGGGCCTGTCTATCTCCCCAGAAGCAAAAGTTACATTGTTAGACACGCCTCAGTGAAATCTGGGGGTGTAAAGAAACAAACCTGCAATAAAGCATCCTCTGGAATAAAGCAGAGCCTGCGCCGAGAAGCACGTCAACAGACAACCCCTGATTTAAGCCATTTCTTTTAACAATGCAAGCTGAGCAAGTATAAATTAACTCACATTTTTAAAAGCCAAACAACACCAGTTAGCTAATTTTATCAGCACTTTAAAAAAAAAAAAAAGCAACTTTGTTTTAGAGAAACCTGGTGAACTCAAGCCTACCCTGTCTTGTGAAAGCAGGTAATACAGAGTAAAAAAAGGCAAACATCTTAGATGAGATGGGGCACTGCACTTTGGTAGAAAAATGGGGACTGTACTGACCAACAGATTTTCTTGCTCACCTCCAGCCTGTAAACCCAAAGCAAACGAGTACCACCAGCCGTGATGCAAAACTCAAAACACCCCCAGCTTCTTCACACTTCCCAATACGCTTATCCAATGCACTTCCAATTAGCTAATTGTGCCCACAGTGATCCAATTAACAAGCCATAAAGATCTGAACAAAAGGAGCATATTCTGCCCAGTGGAGACTCTATTCAACCACGCCAACATCAGACAGAGCAAGATGTGGAGGACAAAACTGAGGCCAAGGTGCTTGGCCACCGCTCCCAAGCGTTTCGCCATCACTCCGGGACGCTGCTCCGAGATGCTCAGGGTAGAAAACCCACAGGCACCTACCTCTCCCGTTTAGGAGTGTGGACTGATAGCTGTCCATTAGTTGAGGCGTGTGGGTTGATGATTAAGGAGGTCTTGGAGGGTGCGGAGGAGGAGACGCAGGTGGTGGACAGGTCCAGGCTGCTGTGGTTGTTGCTGGCTGCCTCCTCCGCTGTGTGCGAGCTTGTCACTTCCTTCCAGAGCTGCTGCAGTTCTGTTGGAATCATGCCTGAAACAAACAAATTGGATAATTAAATCAATTAACAGCTAATTCGGCCGTCTTCAAACAGTAATTAAATCAAAGAGTCAGTAAACAAAGCCTAGTGTTAGTTTTGCCTGTGTGTGTTTTTGCGTATGTATTTTTTTTTTTTTTTTAATAACTAAATGCTAATAGTGCACTGCACGACTCTGCTACGCTCTGGTGTGACACCTGCAATACTGAGGGAATGCAAAATCCGGGCTGCAGGGCAGGGGGATCCACACAACACCACACCCACACCAATGATGATGTTAAATATTATGATTTTTTGTAATTTTTAGACCAAAGGCCGATTTTCAGAGTCCTTACTTGAGCAAAAATAGCCCCCATGCCCACAGCAAGGGCTACTCTACGTTCAGCTAAGAAATTCAATTTCTTCCTTTTTCTAGTTTTTTTTGCCTTTTTTTTTTTTTTAAGGAAAGTGACTACTTTCTAACCTGTTATTAAAAACAAGGAAGGTCTTAGGAAAAAAAATACTCAGCTTTATTATTATGACAACATGAACCACAACATGACTAATTTTGTGCTTAAGTTTTAAATGATGACAAATAGCTTTGTTATTAAATACAGTTTTTATTAATCACTTTTAGACGTAAATTATGAATTCATATTGTCTTCCTGAAATGCTTTTCAAATTTTAACAGTCAAATTGATTATACTATGATTATTTCATTAACACACCTATCTTTCTCATTAATTTTGGTTTCTCGAACTGCTCACTTAATTGATGGATGTGTCTACCGAAAAACTGTGTAACTTTCTATACAAGTAACACTATTATTACTGTCATTTCTTAGATTGATGCTAATGAGCCATTCAAAAGTAAAATGAAAACAGAAAATAAGCTTCAAGAAAAAATAATAATAAAAATTTGTATTTTTTAAAATGTGCCCAAGTGGACACTAGGGCTAGGAGACAATATTCAGTAACTGATGCAAGTGAAAACTGCAAACTCCAATGGGCCAAATGGAAGGTGAACCATGTGCTCATGCTGAGATCATGCTTTTGGATAAAGCTGATGTTTGTGACATGATCAAACAAGTCAAGTTGCTCTCTCTGCAGACTATTTTAGTGCTCTTTCAGAGAAGGCCATGGGAAAAAATTAGCAGTAGAGACACGTCACTCAAACATTCAGGGAAAAATTAATAATAATAATAATAATAATAATAATAATAATAATAGTCAGTGTCTGTGTGTTTTTAAAGAGGTTTCTCATCACTGTGCTTCCAGCTCATCGTTTGGGTGACTGTTCATTGTTTCACCATGTTGCAGCTCTGGAGCTATCCTAAGGAAACCTGCCATTTTCTGAGTGTACAGCAGCAGCTCACACAGGCATGTGCCTCACCCAACCTAAGGTATTGAAATAAAAAAAAAGGCAGTATGCATTATATTCATTTGAAACACATAATAAAAAATGCCAAGGTCTAAATTTAATTTATTTTTGTCATTTAGAATACAATGGATAGATAATCATCTCAACGTGATCAGCCAAACATCTTTACTTTGCTAAACTGTTAAAGATTTTAATTATGCTAGCTTTGGAGAGCACTGGTCTAATGAGGCGATAGACTCCAGAGAATCTAAGTGGTTAAGAACTGTGAAATGAGTCTGATAGGATTTTTTTATATTCACCGTGGATCGTTTGCATATCAAAGAGGAGTAAATTATTGCACGACAGACCAATAACCTTCCCCGCCTTTCCCAGAGTAGCATTAACAAAAACAGTTGGTCTCCGGTAACGGTTCACTACAAAAAAAATGCTGAAATCCTTAAGTATCTGCAATTAATATATGTTATGGAAGAGGCTTCAATTTATACATTAAGTGATCAGATATTCTTAGGACACATCCGTTTCTCTAAAGCCACGTCATTTTCCTTTCATCAGCCCCAAATGCCAATTATATTTTGATGGATTTTGTCCCAAATGAGCATTTAGTTATTAGACATATTCAATTATTACTTGTCCCCTGGAATTAAACCTCTGAGCAAATTAAACAAAGAAAAAGGTCAGTACACAAGCCTGTGTCCTGTTTTGCTGTGTGGGGGCTATTATTTTCAAACACCTTGCAAAGTGACAGTGTGGGATGTATTTTTAGCTAACATGCTTGACAGGACTGTCTGCACACTAACAATTACCTGTGAGCAGGGCTGACCCTTACACACTGTTTACTCAGTTGAAACAATAGTGAATAGACTTGTCTGTTGATGATAACATATTGATATGAGACCGTATGAGCCGACACCTATTTTTATTTTCCAGAATAAGCAAATAGGGAAAGAATAACTGGCCTTTTTTCTTTTTTTTTTTTAATCTGGATTTCTGCAGGTTTTTAATTAGACACACACTACCATCCACCCTCCTCTCCCTGTTCTAGTCCTTCCTCTCCTCCCAGTCACTTCTGGATCTACTACTGCTTTATCCCAAGGAAAAGCCTGGAAGTGTTACAGCCACTAAAACAGACATACACGGTAAATTTATGCCTTGAAAAGTCAAAGTGTTTGGTCTAACTTCCTATACAAGTGTAACTTCCATTAGTACTAACAGCAACTATACCACAGATGGAAAGAAAAATAAAATATACCCAGTTGTGAGGGGGAAATGCTGGAGATAATACGGATTTTAGGCTGGGTGACATTAATTTAAAGAGGTAACTGTGATGTCATACATGTCTGCACACAACCCCTTGCCAAAATACTGATTACATCATCTGATTAATAAAATGAAATTAGAAAGAGCCTCTCTCCTCCTGCCCTAAATTTAGTTCCTTTAGAATAATTCTGGAGAGAATTCCTGACTAGCCTGTCAAACTGGGCAGCTGAAAGGTATGCTCATCACTCATCCAGCAAAATGGTTAAATAAAATAATAGAACAAATGGCAAAAGCAAGTCAAATAGATCCACGACCACTCGCAATAAATTATGTAATTTACCATTTAACAGTCTCATTTTAACAGCGAGAGCTAAATTTCAAGTCAGCTTCCCAGAACTGCGCTGCAATTATCATTGCTGCAACTTCCTATGGACCAGGAACAGGATTCAGACCTGAAACTGCCAAATCTACGGGAGCCATCAGGCACCCGGATGTCTCAGTCCTATTATTTTCACTCGCTGGTGATTTGAAGTGTGATTTGCAGTTTCATTTTGAAGATACTAAAGATCTCACGCTCGCAGCTCAGAACACTGCTGAAATGGGGTTTATTTTAAAATTGCTGCTATGTACAGATGTAAAATCTAGATTATAGAAATGTCTAAATACTAAGCAGCAAACATTACACAAATATAACATTAAAGGATGTGCTATTTTGTTTAAGACAATAGGAGAGCACTAAAAACTAAAATGAAACTAAAATACAGATTTAAACAATATATTAGCTCTGAAAACATAACAAAAATATCATTTATGAAGTAGCATTCTCTCCTTGGAAACATTTATTACTATTACAGATACTTAAGAATAAAAGCAAAATGCTTTTAACCGAATTCACAGCTACATTTACTAGAGGGATGATTTTATTTCTTTTATACACACATTTACAGTATTTGTCTCAGTCTTGCAAACTGTTCTGAAAACAAAAGGGCACGAGAGCTGTAATTTTTTTTTAAATAAGAAGTGTCCATTACCAATTATTTTAAACCATAGCCTTGGCTCTTCACCGCATTTTTCAGGACAACTAGTCCTCTTTATTATGAAAGAAAATGTAGACACAGGTTTAAAAAATGTATGTTGTGGGGACAGTTGACAGATTACTGCTCATGGAACTCAATTTCCCAACCCCAGGTATCACCGGCTCAAAGACAAACAGAGTTGCTCAACCTCTTTGTGTCCTTGTACCTCCATACCCAGGTGACCATGTTCAAGCAAGCAGAAAGTTGATTTAAACCTCATAATGACATCAGTTTTAAGCCATCGTCTCTCTGATAAAAAGGAATAAAATATCGTGCTGGAGTGCAACCTGCCTCAGGTCTCAAGTCCCTCTTTCCTGCCGGCTCCCGCCGGCCCCAACGCTCGCAGCTCATTTCCCTCGCACAACCAGCCCTCTCTGCTTATGTTTGTGTCTTCTCTGGTGTGCAAGTCAGCACCCCTTAGGTTTTAAATATGCTCCCGGGCGAGGACTAATAGTTACACCTCCCTGCTAACCATATCAATCAATGCCACGATGGCTGAATTACCTACTGGTGTCTCCGATGTGTTACTGCACAGATTACACTTCATGCATCACCACATTCATTTCTTTCACATTACACATGAGCGTGTCTTGTCACTGCCCAATTGCCCTCCTTTGGACAGCTTAACTGATGGACTATGCAATGAACCTTACTGAGCCAACTTAATAGTACAGGAGCTGTGGGAAAAATTAGAAAGGTTGAAGCTTGAGTCCAGTGGGTGTGTGGAAACAGCCTGGGATGCTTCCAACAATAAATCTGAAGCGCAATTAATGCACGTGACAACATTTTGCAAGCTTAAATGGCATTTCATCTACGTGCCCTCTTCTCCCGGACTTGTTTCATGCCTTCTCCCCATCATTCTGCAGCGATGGTGACTGACCAGGTACTGCCCAAGGCCTGATCCTGCAGCTCCCAGCTGGGCACCACGTTCCCATGGATCAGCCCCCAGCTCCTGCACAGCCCTGCTCTACAACAGACATCCGGCTTTGGGATGCTGGGAAGTTAAACTGAGACCTGGGGAGTCAGGGGTCAGGCCCCCAAAAGCTCGGCCTCACAAGACAGGAGTTAAGTGCTCAAATACCTTCCTGGGTCTGGAAAAATAAGCCTAAATAAAGCATGTCAGCCACACAGCAAAGCAGGCTCCACTCCCCAGTTTGGCCTCTGTTTATCCCTATAAGTTAATATTCACCAGCCACCTCACTCTCCTGTTTTGCAGCTATGTACACAGAAAAAAAAAGGAGGGTAAAGAACAGAAGCAGTTTCATCTCGTCCCGTCCATTTAAGTGAACAGAGCTCAATGTAAATTCATGGTATGATTTAGAAACTAGGAACAGCTCTAAGGCTGCTTTCAAGATCCCAAATCATTCAACCTGGGCTGACTCAAGCTATAAAGGTGAATATTCAAATTTATTATGGGGCAAGGGAAGGAGAAGGCAGGATTATTCAGAAATACCAGCATCGTGGTTGATGCCACGGCATGCCTGAGCCATGCCAACTCCAAAGAGTCTGTTTTAACCACAGCAGCCAGAGCTCAGGCAAGTCTGTTGAAATGTCCCACGGCTTGCAGACAAACCCAGTTTAAAAAGTAAAATAATAAATTTAAGCCAAAAAAGATAAGAGAGAATAAAAACCCTAGGTTATAATCACTGTCAAAAGCATTGTGGATTTAAGTAGTGCTTTCAGTGTATCAATGCCTTAAAAAAATAAAATAAATTGGGATTTCAGTAAAGCAGTAACTTCTTGCAGAGTGCAGGACTAAATAAAGATGTAGGAGGATCTAACTGTCAATAACACCATTAGAATTAAGTGGAGTTAATCCCAATTTGCCTCAGTGTGGAGGGAGGAACAGAAGCAACAAGGCAGTGACATGAAGGCCGTGTGAGCAGCCATGGAGAGCAGCTGTGTCCCCTCTCCCTGGCAGCCACAGCCAAGGGCACTCAGAGCTCCACAGCCCGTGGGTCAGAGCTGCTCTGTGCCAGCTCATCACCAGGCTGGGACCAGGAAGGCCCAAACTACACATCTGGGGAAGGAAAAGCTGCTCTCACACACCCTTAGCCATGAAGCCAGCACCAGGAATTTATAAAGACTCCTCCTGTGAAGGATTCCAAGCCCAGATGAGTACAACCAGCAGCTCTGAGTCTGCCAGACTGGCTACAGCTGTGCAAACTGCATGTGAACTCCAAGCCCTCTACACCCCGCCAGTCAGAGCAGCCCAGGATTGCAGCACCGCCCTTCTCAAAATCTATCTTTATAATGCCCACCCCGCCCGTCAGCATCTTTCTGTGCTTATTATGTTATGAGCCTGTGAGCTCTTGCTCTCTCTCTCTCTCCCCCCACGTGGCAACTCTGTGTGAGTGTGCACACGTGCTCTGGCACCCAAACCCCTCACCTACCTTGTGCAAGGGGTTGCAAAGGCAGAGTAGGCTGCCCGGGCTGGATCGTCAGCAGCCCCTGACGCTGCAGAGACAGGAGGTGCTGCTGCTGCAACTGCTGCATCTGTAAGAGCTGCTGCTGAAAGGCCAACTGCTGCGTGGCCACTTGCTGCTGCTGGGGCTGGAAAAGAAAAAAAAAAAAAGAAAAAAAAAAAAAGCACACTTGTTAATGCAAGAGCAAAGCAGAGGATTTACAGGACTCCTTGTCTCAACTTGCTTCAACTTCTGACAGCAGTCACTGGGTATCAAGGCCGAGCCAGCGAGCCCACCATCCCTGGAAATGACCCCGAGGTATGTTTAGGTGCTGGAGCTAACACAGGGCTGCAGATTCCCATCTCCAGTGGCTAACTTTCATCCAACCTAAATCCCTGCTGCCATCCCAATTCCAAATGCATACAGCATTTCTTGCTCCACGTGTTCATGTTTTACCCCACAAGTGGCTGTGTTTCAGTGGTAGGTAAAGCAAATGCTGCTGAAAATCCTGGGTCATTCTTCCAAGGCAAAGAACATGAGACTCACACCCCAAGATCACATCACACTTAGAGATAACAAGAAACCCTGTACTGTGCTCTATTTGCTCATTCAAGGGCTGTCTCAACTATTGAGGCAATTCGACTAGCTTAATTTATGGTATTTTATACTTACTCTCTCTTCTTCATCCATCAAGCCCCACAATACTTTCTGTTACGCTGGAATTATTCTGTGCTGTATTTAAGGCTGCTACTTCTGCACTTTGAAATTTTTAATTATTCTCACTAGAAAGAAGATGGAGTTGCTTTACTCCACAGGGATGTGAACCTTGAACCTTCGAGGTGTAAAAGAACATGTTGCTTTTCTCACTACTGTACCCGGAGAAGCTTTTAACTACTCTGTTTATCACTTCTGACATAAATAAATGAGAAAAAATCAGACCTTTGAAGAAGAAAAACTTCATCTAATATTGTTAATTAGCCATGACAAACGATGAAATAACATTGTAAATCTTTCATAGAAACAGCCACTAGATTTTAATTACACACATTCATAATTTAGCAAACAACATCTTACTTGAATGTGAGTGTTTAATATGTACAGTACTCGAGGCTTCAGAGTCCTTAATTTTGTTCAGTTAAGGAAGCCTCTAGGTTTTGCTTCCATGCTCATCTTGTATTTTATTTGCTTTGTTCTTTAAAAACCATGAAAGGCTTTGCATTTTGATAAATATCTTTTTATTTATTGTACAATGACAGGAGGAAAACTTTTGTTGTGTAAAACATCAATACATCATGCCAGTGTTAACAGTTCCTTGTGCTAGCCAAAAAAAATTAATGTAGATTTCCTTAGTAATTATCTGAGTGATAGAAAGATAATACAGTGCAGTAGTACAATAAATAGAAGGAAATTATCTAATATCCCTAATCTGCTAGGAATCATATCAAGGTGGAGGTCTTACACACATTATGGCTAACAATTATGGAAAGAAAATTAACTCTTACCAAACTGCACACTTTCACAAACAAACCCCAGCCAGATCCTGAGCTTTCTTATGCCCTTCCTCGACACCAAGCCAGAGGATCACTGGCCCCATTCCCTACTGGTGTTGCACATGGAAAAAGTCTCACCAGAGCTGCTGCAGCAGGACTGACAGACACCGTCAGTTTGACCCCCACCTTCTCATACCAGTATGCCCCATCAATCCTAATACTGCAACCAGCTTTATACCCACAACTCCGAGTCAGTCATTCTATTCATCTTATTTATAAGCTCAATTTATCTTATTTCCAAAGAAAATGTAGGACTTCAGGAACACATTTAAACAAATAGGTGTTTGGATATTCTGGAACTCTGAGAGTTTACATTTCTTTGCAACAGCTTGCTCAGACACATCCATTTGTTGCAACTATTTGCAACAGCACCATATGCATGCAGGCCCCAGTAACAGTTGTATTAAGAGCTAAAGTAATGTTTGCCTCCATAAATACAAATTTAAAATATATCTATACTTAATATATAGATATTAAGATATGTGTATTATTAGTACTAGGTGTAGTAAGCTGTGTTTTACCTGTCATTTGAGTGCAAAGTTAGCACATGGGGTTTTTTAAAAAATCCCTTTATATCAATTGACTGATGCCCATTTGGTTGTCTTCTCAGCTATCCTAAGAAAAGCTCTTGAACACACTCTACTTTGGAAAGCCAGGATATAAAAGTATACAAGGCCCATTGTCCAAGAAAGAATTTAAAAGCAAGACACGTTGCCAAACTGCGCTCCCCACCCAGTTACCAAACACAGGATACAAGGCAGTTTGTTTACTTCTCACAATTGAATGCATACAAAAAAGGTCTCGGTGCAGTCCTGTTGTCAGGTCAGTAGTCAGTGTTAAAATGCTGAAATATCCTGATAAAACTTGCATTTTTGATCCCCTCCCTAAAGCTTCTGTCAAAGGTCTGTTTTCCTTTCTTAGGTTACTCCCTACTGCCTAACATAAACTGTCACAGTGCCAGAGGACAAACGGCCCTGCTCGGGAAACAGCGCGCTCCGTCCAGCGCCGCGGCTCCGCGCAGGACCCTGCACACCCCCCCTGGCTCTGGGGAGCCCCGGCTTTTCCAGGGGAGAGCAGTCAGAGGGAACAGGCTGAGATCCCCCCCAGCACCTCTGCCCCTTGCTGTGGGGCACTGCTCATCCTCTGCTACGCCACACAACCCTCAAGTAAAACCCCCAGGAACCTCACTGGGATCCGTCTGTTGCTCTGCTCGGGGGTCAGATCCCTTTCACCAGCAGGGCTGGGGAGGTTGGTTTGTTGTGTTTTCCTTCTTTCACGACAGTACAATAGGACAAGGCACTCACCAAATGACTTGGGGGATGCCGTACATGAATACACTTGTTCCATCTGTCAAGGTACACGCTCAGCCCTCGTTAGCACGGCAGCCGCTGGCCCCCACCACGGCACTGCCTGTCAGTTTTCAGTGCCAGAGGGAGGGGAAGAAATAAAATAATACAAGACCACCTTTTCCATGCTAATTTAGCAAGAATAACCTCCTTAAGCTGGGCTGAACAAACCTGTGGGGTGAAATGTATTGTTGAAATGGACCTCCACTAAAACCATCAGCAAAAATACTCCCCCCCCAAATCCCCAGAATAAGCTGAAGAGACTTCGGTCCTTGTTCTCTTTCCAGCTATAGTGTTAAAATGCTCTTCTTGAAACAGGAAGGAGTCCTTTCTTATTGTTGCTTTCGCTACTGTAATATCAGAAGTGTGACCACAGTAAATCAGTGTGTTAGATATTGAAATGCCATCACATTGTCTAACTTCCCTTCTTGTCTTTTTTAACACAAGGTATTTTTTTCTTTAAGCTCCAAGCCCTCATCTTTGTGTCTGAGATGCTCTCCTGTCTGACAACAGCAATTTAGAAGAGTTAACTTTTATCGTTCATTCTGCTGTGTAACTTTCCCCTTCAAATTTCTTTATCTGCCCTCTGAGCTCATCTGAACTTTCATGTTCTCCCAGCATGCAGGCTTGCATTCAAAACTATGTCTAATAGACCAAATAAGAGGTTAATAAGAAGTGGCAACAGAAAGAAAAAATACAATCCCTGGTAACTGATAAGAATGACAGTGGCAGCCCTTTATTGTTTGTCTTCAAATATAGAGTTAAAGATCTTTAAAAAACTAAATTTTGACGCCTTTGAAAAGAAAGAAGCACAAAATAACAACAGGGGGTTATTGCCTGCCAGCCACAGGGGAGAAGCTCCATAATTCTTATTCTCCCTTTTGAAGGCTGTTAGAAATCTGATTCAAAAAAGCAACAGCAGAAGGAGAAAGCCTCTTGAGGCTATCGCCATTTCCTGTGATCATGCATAATGCGTTTCAAAAGTGGGTTTTTACCAATTCTGTTGATCAATTGCACCTCCTTCATATTCCCTCTTTTTTCTGCTGTGTTTACATCTGATGTGACTCAATGACAAGCGCTGTCTGAGACTGTGAAACAGACCTGTCATGTTGATTTATGGGCGCATCAAACCACGACTTGTCCAAACTGAAGCTCGCAGTTCATTAATTAGAGAGTTGTGACTTTGAAGTCAGCTTTCAGACTGTGGTTTTTAACATTTGGCTTAATTTATATGCTCTTGAATGTGGATCTCTAAGGAAAAAACTGAAATTCCCTTCTTGTCTTTGAACTTCTTTTGACCGCACAATAATCATTTCTTTGTCCAGAGTGATGCCTGCATCCCAGAGTCATTAACGCGCATTGAACTGCCACTGATGAGTAAGCCCTACTGAATTAGAAAAACAGCCAGCAAAACAAAGCTGAGAGCATTCTGCACAGTGATATCTCACAATTACATGCCTTCCCTCCCTGTGCCATTTCCATTTTAATTACTGTTAGTCCTTTAGATTTACATTTT
Organism: Coloeus monedula; assembly: GCF_965178545.1. NCBI lineage: Eukaryota > Metazoa > Chordata > Aves > Passeriformes > Corvidae > Coloeus > Coloeus monedula. The sequence goes on from NC_138791.1 coordinate 17,294,247, forward strand.
AGACACTTTTTAATCTGTTCCCTTTTTATTATAGTGGCGCCCGTAAGCGCGCTATGGTTAAGGTTGTGTCAGCGTTTCCATTATAAACCCCCCTGTTTTCAGGGGTTTATAACTCAGCTGGAAAAATTCACTCTGGGTTGAAACTTGGCACAGGTGGCACGATTTGCTGAAATTTCAAGGGGGCTGAGGAGCAGAAATGGGTGCATGCCTCGAGCAACACCCCCTGTCAGGTGACACAGGCGCTGCCACTATCACCGGACATCACCCAGTGTCTCACGCCAAGAGGCAGCTTTCTAGGGTCTACCTAAGCCAGCACTGATGTCAGATTAAACAGGAAAGTCTCAAACTCCTCGAGGAGTGGACTCAGCACCTTGAAAAAAATTGCAGAAAAATTATACTTAAGCACACCAAAACCAACAAAGGATGTGACAGGTATTTTGGAAGGGAAGCGTACCTAAAGGACAGGCAGAAACTACCCTGGCCTGTACCCTCCAGTTATGGACCATGGTAGCATCAGAGCAAGGCCTCCGGCCATTTCTTCTCCTTGTCACACTGACACTGCTCCAGCGTGGTCCCTCCTGCTCAGCCCATGCTGTGAGCAATGTGCAACCAGAATCTCTCTGGCTGGAAAGCGCAAGCCCAAACTCAACACCTCTCGGCATTTTGCCTCGTTTACAGAGGACAGCAATGATCTGGGCCTGCAGCTTTGCCCCCTCCCCTCTCCACCATAACTAACGCCCCAAAGCACTCTCCCAAGATACAAGTCTAGATGCCTGCTCCAGGACTCATACCCAACAGCAAGGCCTGGTCCCCTGCTATAAAATATGTGGCAGCGAGCAAATGGAAAGCACAGGAAAACACAGGCGAAAACAGGACAATAACTCTAAATCTGAAAGCTGAGGCCCGATAGAGTCAGTTCAGTTGTGTAATCATTTATAAGATGAATGACAGTTTAATAGCCACTAGACAGTCCCCGGGGATCTGTGGTTTGAAAGTAAAATGGGTATTGTCTGTACCTCTTTAGGCTGTTTTCCAGCATGTTGTTGCTGTAAAAGTTGAAGCTGCAACTGTTCCTGTTGTTTCTTATAAAACTCTTGAAGCTGCTGCTACAAAGAAAAGGAAAGATGGTAAGTAACAAAGTGGAGAGCCAATTCAGTGTCCCTTTTGGTGTAACACACAAACTGTGATTTGAAAAATAGCATCCTTTTATCTGTAATGGTCTGACCTTTAGTTTGAAACTCAACAATAAATTCAGTGCACACTGACTATTCTTGGCATTATCGTTTGAAAAGTAATCTCCAAAATGAACTGATGAAAAACATACCATTTTCTACACAAACTAATTAAAATAAGGCAAGGAATGACCTTTGATTGGAACAACAAAGCCGAAATGCCCTTGCTGAGAGAGCCTGGCGAATCTCTGTTGTGAAACACACATGCTTTCTAAATGATAGGGTTTGACTGTATTAAGTGTTGTTCAATACATGCATAGACATCCTGGGAAATACTCTCCTCCTCCCGCTCCCCAGATGTGCTCTGCGCAGGCAGCGCTCCGGCACGGGCAGGAGGGAGCCTGGGAGCCAGGAAGGAGCAGGCAGGGTTGGGCTGGGTGGATGCTGACACCCACCCGGGGTCCGTGAGACCCCGCTATGTCAAACCCTGTGATAACAGAACCTCAGGGCTTGTTGGTGGCCAGCTTCCAGCTGAGAAAGGACCATGGGCTGCGAGAAGCACTGACACACAGCCCAGCGTATGCTGGCTGAAATCAAACAGGCTTGCAAACCTCTCCACTTCTATTTCCACCGTTTCCACAGCCCTTTACGGTTCCAGATGGAAATAATGAGGTCTAAATTGGGAAGTGTGGCCCTTCTACCTTGTTTATTCCAATTAGTCAGGGCACACCAAGCCTGCAGGGGGATACAGGCAAAAGCAACAGGGACATTCTGCCGAAGTCCTGACACTTAAATATGCATCTGTATTATTTAGCTGATCTTGGAAACACTCCTAGCACTGCTCCCTGGATTTGTTTCCAGTAGCTATTTCTAGTATTAAAAACAAAAGAGCAGTCAGTTCAGCTCACAGCATGGCTGCTCCAAGGTTCAGACCTGAGATGTGGGCAGCTTCTTTCCCTAAGAGTGTTCCAGGAGGTGAAGCCTCCAGCATCCATAGGGGCCACCCGAGCAGCTGTTAAGGAAACAATTACCTGTTGAAGCATGAGTGCCTGCTGCTGTTGGAGCAGGACTTGGAGCTGCTGGGGAGTTAGCACTTGTTGCTGGAGAATCTGCTGCATTTGCTGGGGAGTGATCACTTGAGGTGTCATCATAGCCACCGACACTGGAACCTGAAGGCCAAGAGGAGAGAAAGAGGGTCAGAGCACATCACCACAGAGCACATCCCCATGCCAGGGGAGCCCATGCCTGGCATCGAGGGGGCCAAAGGTTAGAGTCCTTACAGCCCACCCTGGCCGGTACAGAGGTACTACTGACCACACCTTCCCGGTGACTAAATTCCCCTTTTGCAAAACACTATTGGATGGAGAGCCTCTAAATCAAGTAATATGGTAAAGATTGATTTATTTTTGCAAGAAATCATCAGCTGGGTCCTTTCCGTCTCAGAAAGCCCTTGCCTTCTTGTAGAGAAATCCAACAGCCAAATATCCCGCGCTGATGGGATCTAGACCCTATTACGACAGGTTTTTCAGAAATTGAAGGAAGGCTCAGTGATGTGAATAACAGCACTAGACTCCTATGCAATTTTTACAGAAAGGCCCTACCACGATGTCTTTACCATTCCATATTCACCCAGCATACAGATGTCTTCAATTCTTTCATATTATGTGAGATACCATTAAAAGCCGCTTTCCATGACATTTCAGTGACAAACAGCTACAGTGATGAACTTGATAGCATTTCATATTTGCAACTGTTAACACGTTTCTGCACGGGCATCTTTGCAAGGAACCTGTACACTGTATCTGAAAGGATGATGTCTTGTTCAGATAAAACACTGACATTAAAATGACAGGCTGTCTTGGCCAAGGTTACACAAATTGTATTCAAGCGGATACCTAATGACAATGCTATGAATTCTGCAAGCTTTCTAGAATGTAATTTAGCTATTCAAAATAATCACTGCACTTGTGTTTAATTTGCAGACTACATGAGAACCATTTTGTCAGTCCCAGTAATGCAAGAAGACTATTTCCCTAGAAACCCACCCCTTTACCCCCCACCCCAAAAAAGGGAAAAAAAAAAGGAAGAAAAAAAAACCAATAGAGGAAAAGACAAAACCCATATGAGTTTTAATATTAATATTGAAGCACCTTACTTTTCTATAGTTTCAAATGAAATACATGACAGCACAAAACTAAAACCAGTAAAGGATATACTTCACTAAAAAAGATCTCCTGTCATCTCATGTATTACAATAAAAGGTAATAATATGTTTAGCACTTTTTCTGTGCACCACTTTTTAAAAAAATCAGCAGACAATAGCTGATCAGAAGATAAAGGAGCTTAAAAAAAATCCTCCAGTGTAGTAGTAAGCAAGAGAGAAATGCAGTATTAATTTTATGTAACATAATGTCTTAATATGCAGTTTATCTTGACTTTTTCACATGATTTGTCCTGTCATTTGCATAGCAAGCTCTCATTCCTAATTTCACAGTCATTATGCACTGATGTCCTGATTTCTCAGCATCACTAATCTTGATGAACTAAAAATGGTTCCTGAAGGTCAGAGGCATGTACAGTGCACATCTCCCCGTGTTGTTGTGTACATGTCGTGTGCCAGGGCCAGACACTGCCTCCAAAACATTTGCCTGAGCAAAGGCTCACACACCTCTTGACATCCCATTAATGCCGACATGGCGAGGTCCTCTGAGAATTCCCCGTGGCACAGCACGTTCCCACATCGCTGATGGGGTCCAGGCCGGTGTGAACACTGGCAAAGGGAGATTTAATTGCAGGACAAATGCCAGAACCACCAAAAGCAGGGGCTATTCTCCCATGGTCGGCACCGCGTCCCCATGCCTGTGGAAAAGCCTTGCCAGGCAGGACCAGCTCTGAGGACACTGAGTCATCAGGATGGGTAATCCCATTAATTCAGAATATCTTAATCCGTAGTCTTTAAAAACTTTTCTGGGAGCAGGAAATTATTTAATTAAATCCTGCTGTCACTACCTTCGCCCCGAAACGTGACTCACCATTATTCTCATCCCCAGAGAAGTTTACTTTACCCTGGGGTTTGTACTACCTCTCATTGAAGTTGGACCAAGCAAACAGAAGAGGAAGCATGTTTAAGTATGTTTTCTGTGCCCTTCTTGGAAGATAGACAAGACAAATATTCTTCAGTCAGATTTATGACGACAAGCGGGGATACAGACAGGAATAGGGTGGGGTGCTGTAAACCCTACACATCGGTGATTAATCCAAAGGGCCGCATTCTGCCGTCAGCTGGGCAGGGACAACTTCCATTCACTTCCATGGCCTTTCTACACGTTTATCTTGGGACAGATCTGGCGATTAGGCCCTATCTTTGAAAACTGGCCATGTACCTTCCAGTAACAAATCTCTCAGCTGCACACTCCTTGCTAGAACAGCAGCACTTAAGTAGAAAGAAAAAAAAATCATGTATGTGCTGCACACAGTTACAGAGTACAAGTACACAGGGTGCAAGTTTGTGTTGGTCCCTTCGACTTCATTTTACCATCTGAAACCACATTTTCACACCACACCTGCGCTTCTAAAGAAGGTGCTGCCTTCCATTTATAAACACAGCTAACAGCCGCATTTAGCCAAGGCCTGTACTTTAGTTTATCACGAAAGCAGCTTACGGAAACCTCGCACAAACGAATTCAAATGAACCAGAAACTATCGTGTTAAAAATTACAACACACATGCCGGACGAGCGTGGGCACACACATCGGTCTGAGGGACTTTAAATAGTTAAGAATGATGGCCTATATATCCACTCTCTTAACTCCCAACGTCCAACTTTTCCATGTAGCTAGTCCCTGGTAATACTAGGAATCAAAGGGCATGCAGCACCAGCAATAGGCTATTATAGCCCACACTTTATTACCCATTACTACCGAGGTCATTAGCGGTAAGAGTGATTGTACCGGTCTTAACCTATTGATCATTGTAACTACTATCATTTAATCCCGTGTTGAATGTCTGGAAAGCTGCTAAAGGCACACAAGAGAGAGTGCTTTAGTGATGAGAAATATAGCCAAAGCTTGGAAATTACACTTTGATTCATAAAATCTAGCCAGTGGTTTAAATCAATAGTATTTAAAACAGTCATGTAAGTTCTTAACTACAGCTCTCTAATATTTATGGGTCCCTTTTTGAGTGTATTCAGTCAAAACTAAACTTTATTTTAGATACCGTGCAATATACTTTACATTATGTTAGATAAAAAATATTTATTTCTGATATTTTGTCTGATAGTAAGTGAAACCTAAACCAAGAGCTATAAATTCATTTTAGATTTCTATCTCTCAGATGTCAACTTAAATGTGTTGCCAAAAAAAATTACAAACCAACTTTAAAAATGACTTAACTGTTTAAGTACATGAAAATGAGTGTGTTTTATGAGTTAACAATGAATCACAGAAGGCAGTTTATGAAGAACTAAAATAATTCTGTCTTACTGCCTTCAGGGAGTTGAAGTTCAAATTAAACTACTGGCAGATATATTTAAAGAATGCTAAGTTAGCATGCAGAGAAGAAATCAATCTTTTTTTTTTTTTCAGGTTGTTTATTTCTATTTTGCACTTGAAACATGATTGTTGTTATTGATATGATTAATGAACTACTTTTGGTATTGTTGACTGATAACAATAGGGTGTGGTAGATACCCAGCTGCACGTAAACCTGGCAGCAAAGGTAAAAATACAGCTGCAATTTGGCTTTGGGAGCTGTGCTAGTATGGACCTGCTGACATGCTAATACCATCAACGGCAAAAAATGTCTTTAATACTCACAATTGTCTTTGCTCACTGCTTCTCCCAGGGTTTTGCCTCTGCTCCTCCACATCCCCAAAGCCCTCCCGGCCCCGCAGTCCCCTCCAAGACCCTCCCATTTCAAGCCCTACAAACGCCCTGTTTTCACAAACTTGGGCCACAAACTTGGGCCAAGCTCCCCTTTAACTTCCCCGTGAAATTACAGCAGGGATGCATTTGTCACTCCTCCACACAACCCAGACAAGGGTCACGGGGATGAAAATGATTTAGTCCTATTTAATCATCTCCATTCCCTCATTTTCAGTGATATTAATATAATTAAATACTAGCTAAATAATTTCAAGTAGTTTAATCTTGTATGAAGAGGGGAAAAAAAAAAAAAAAGCCATTTTCACACCCTGTGCCTCCGATGCTAGATACAGCTGTGGTCCTGCTAACTGTTAGCAGGCATGCATGGAAGATGGGGAGGATTTCCTTAATTCATAAAGAATAACTCTGCCAGAAAATCCTTTTCTCCTGCGATCTATGTTCGAACTTGATTTCAGTAAGCCCTCATACCAGGCACCTTGGATTTCCAAAGAGCAATTCTTCGGTTAAAGATTTTGTGATAGAAGTTACACGGAGCAAAACAGCTGAACACAGAAGAGAACAAGTCGCTGAGGAACAGTTAAAAATACTGAACTACAATAAAAATAGCTATGGCCAGGCAAAACCAAACAATGAACTTGAGCTGTCCTGTTAGCGAGCTATTATAGGCAATATATTTAAAATATATAAAAAAATTCAGCCGAAACAATGCAAAACACGAGAAGATAAAGCACTGACACCCTGGCAAGCAGAGAGGCACGATGTCACAAGCCAGAGCAGAGCCCAGCAAAATAAAAAGTGCTGAAGGCAGGCAGGACCTGCTTCCATCCTGACACTAAAACATTTCCGACATAGTATTTCATCCTCCAAAATCGAAACACAAAACCACGGCTGTCGGAATTATTCACGCAGGAACTGCAGTGCTGGTTCATTATGCGAAATGGAATCTCACTCTTAGACTTAGTTCTTTTGCCGTAATACAGCACAGCGCATTAAGACAGGTAATGTTTATTATATTAATGTAAAATCAGCTAAGTAGTCTGTCATTAGCATAACTGTGCTCTCTGTAACAATACAACTCCCTATTAAAAGGGTGGGGGGGGAACCTCCTTAAAATTAAATTAGCATTTTATTATTATAATTTTGTTTATTGTATTTTATCAGGAGAGAAGATCTCCTTCTGACCCACAGAAAGCAGACCGATGGGCTATGCTGACATTCCCTGGCATGTCAGGATGTCTGTCGTCTTCTGTATTCTCTTCTAGCTGAGGAAAAACGGGAATATTTTTGTATTTGTTTACAGAATGAAACATCTGATCTTATCTTCCACTTCTCATGCATACCAGGTTCCTCACTAAGTGCCAGGATAATTGTTTCTGCTATAATAAATACTCATTTAATTTGCATAAAAATATAAAGTTTACATAAATTAAATCCTTTCTACATCGAACATTTGTCAAATAGAGACTAAACCAGAACATACACACACATTCAAATACCCCTTTAATAAAATGAGTGAGATTTTAAGATCGAGATTACCATCATCATTTTTCACATTTTAAAAAGTTACCATTTTTATTTCCGTTTCTAGCATGAAAGGAAAAATTATATAACCTGCTCTACATGGTTCCAAACAGTGGTGATTTTATAAAGAGTCAGTTTAAAACTAAAAAAAAAACCAAAAAAAAAAAAAAAACCAAAAAAACAAAAAAAAACCTGCATTTTTTTCCAGAGTTTAAGAAAGGAAATGTTAGATCAACATATTCTGCCAAAAAAGCCTCAAATAAACCAAAAGCAATCCTGCTTAGAAACATCCAAAATACCCCTAAAGCCCTTGAAAACCCCTTGAAACCCTCTCTTCCAAACACCCTTAATATACTGAGAATGATCATGGTGTCAGACTCCTTACATTTGTGTATTAATTCATACATACATTATGGAGAGCTTAATTAAATAATAAAAGACCGTGATTGAACCAGCAACATTTAATATGCCCAGAATTTCATGTGAGTGAAAGGGAAGTGTTATACAGAGGGGCTTTTTTTTTTTTTTTCCTTATGGCAGATTTTAAAGAACTGCAACTCCCAACAGATTTCTAGGAAGGATGAGCCCTCTCTACATCCCTGGCTATTTTCTCCTGCAAGAATCAAATCCACAGCTGCCTGCTCTTCAAACTCAGGGCATTTGAGATGACGTACATTGTCGTGGCCAGTTGAAAAAAAAAAAAAATCAGTGATTCTCTAAAAAAAAAAATCCACCTGGTTAAATCATGCTGTTTGTTTCCCACACAAACCAGAGCTCTGCTTAAACACTCGGGCTGGCTTTGCCACTCTGGTTCCAAGTGACGCCTTTATAACAGTTGTAAACTTTATTTGCTTAAAAATGTGCAGGTTTTCACACCTATGGCAGACACCTACAGCTGAACATCACAGCTAAGCACAACGGTGCAAATTAGATTATAATGAGAAAACATCAGTTGCTTCTTTGACAATTTTGCCATTCACTGATTTACTTCTAATGAAGACGCACTCCAACCAGCCAGCTCGCCGTGTTAAAGGTCAAAGCACGTTCAAAAAAATGCCTCACAAAATCAAGGCAAATGGGAAACCCGTAAAGAAACCTTCTCATAAAGTGCTGTGGCAATTAGAGTAATTGTGCAAAAAGCCGTCTTCAGTAAAAAGTAAAAGAAATTAAGCTGCCACTACTGTAACAGGTTAGATGAAAATCAAAATTTAATGTATTCTCCCTTGTGTCATCTTGTTTTGTCAAGACATCAAATAGAATTGGAAAGTACAAAATAACAAGCCCTTGAGAAATCACAGAAGCCGACCTTTTTGATGTTGTTGGTTTACCTTGTTCTCAGTTATTTGAACAATGATGTTTCAGATTTAAGGGCAAGATAAAGCTTAAAAATTAAAACCCGTTGTCAGTTTGGGGAGGAGGGGGTGTTGTCCCTCCCAAATAACAGAGCATCTTACCTAATCAATGAAGGCAAATCCGTCCAAAACTAGTGCACAGAACAATTAGCAATTCCACTTATTTGTTCACTGTTCAGTCTGGATTCTCTAACATTCATTCAACTTCAATACAGACTACAGATCCTCCTGCTAGTGCAGGAAACAGTGCTGGAAAGGTTAAAAAGAAAAAAAGAAAAAAATAGGAGAAAAAAAGGCTGGGGCAGAGATATTTGCCAGTGTTGCTTCTCTCCCAGTCTCTACACAGCCACTTTAATCTGCAGATGAGTATATGGTGGATTTTTTTTCCCTTTCCTTGTAACTGGAAAGCGAAGCTGAACATGTAAGCACCTTATAAAAACAAAAAAGGACAGGACATTTTAACTGAACTACAGCAAAGTAGTTTCCAGTAATGCAGTTCTGCTTTCAATAAAACAAACAAACTGCTTAAAACCAGCCAAGTCTTTCACCAAACAATAACAAATTTGGCTTATGGTGTCAGGACTTTCCCACAATCTAGTTTTGCAGGTGTTGATAAAACTACCCCTGCTACCGCTTTTCCCTAGCAAAGAGGGGAGAAAAACAACACCAGTAAGTTATCCTGCTACTGGGAAACCTTTACAGAAAGTAAATCCACGTGCTGTGTCCTCCCAGCTCAGGTTTGCCTACAGCAGCTCTGGAAAGACTAAGAAATACAGAGCAGAAAAGCACAGGAGCCTCTGAAACTCCTTAAACTTTTGAATGCAGAAATCCTTCTCCCCTTACCTTTCTTCAGCTGCAGGAGCATGTAATCACAGACACAGAAACCAGGGCATTTTGCACTGAAATAACCATTTCAGGATTTTAGAAACAACTTCATTCTCAAGCAACAACAGCGCTTGAGTGCTGTCAGGTTAAAATGGTGCATAAGATATCGCTCTGACTGCTCTACCTCGCTTTCAATGCTTAAAAATCCATTTTATCCTTCTCCACACAACTGTTGCAACCCTTTTCTTCCTTGCATACAACTAAAACCAACTTGACTCTCGCAGACATCAGAGCCCACCGTCCATCAGTGCAATCATCCATCTGTGACCCATTACAACCCAGGGGTGACGTGCCACGACTCTGCTGTGAGGTCTGATCGCGATTCACACCCCAGCACAAATTTCAGTGTGAGGTTAAGAGTGACACTTCTAAAACCTGTGCAGGGCTCATCCAGTTCTAGAAGAACGTGAGGCACCCACACCTTCCCCTGAGCACTGAGGTCCCTGCAAAGCCAGCGCAGGGATTTCATTTCTTCCCTGTCAATCCCATTGTATTTATGACTTCTCTTTAGTTCAGCTGAGTGACTGGTCAGAGCATGTCTCAGAGCTTCTTTTTCTTTTTTAAAGCAAGAATAACACTGCTTAGAAAAGGGAGGGCACAATGGCACAGCACAGTAAAGTGAATGTTAAACAAGACAGAAAAAAAAACAAACCAACTGTAGCAAACAAAAAAAATTTCAAAGCAGCCCTTCCTATCATAAGCTTTCTGATGATTTATGGTTTACCAACTCAGCAAGGTTACGCAACACTGCATGCCTTTAGATGCATTATTTGAGTCAGTTGAGATTTAATTAAGATCACAGCCTCCAAAATCCCTGTCAAATGAAAATTCACAGAAGACAATACACTATATATCCTCATGCAGATAGTCTCCATTCCATGCTCTGGAATAACATAAGTTAATCCTCGTTTCTATGGTGGCAGACAAAAGTTCACTAATTTTGTTTTCTTTTGACACTTGTGTTGTTTTCTGTTTTATGTCATGAGATCATTCCCTTTTGAGAGGGGAGGGGAGCTGATATAGGGGGAGAGGAGGGAGAGCAATATGTCTGAATATGGCAGCAGATGTATTTTGACATTCTCACAGTTCTGCTGTGATGTCATCAAGTTTTCATATAATTAACCCCTGCCAGTAAGAGCATCCTTTCATGACATCTGTCCATTGGGAAGAGGGGGAAGGACTCAGGGAAAAAAGCACAAAAAGTGCCTTGGTCTTGCTCTCACGCTAAAACCAAAATCAAACAAAATTAAATTAAGGCTATGGAGCAGCATTTACATCTTCCTTCTGTATCAGTGACTGGCTTTTCCCAATTGATTATCTGCCCCAACTACCTCCTCACCTCTGAGGTGCCCTGAAACCACATGCCACGGATGCCCAGCTCATTCCCAGCACCTTCTCCTCCTGACAGTCCTGGTGCAGGAGAACCCCTTCACTCTGTAACCCAGTTCCTCTATTTGCTAAACACGAACACGTTAAATAAAACAGTATTTCTTAAAGAGAAAATGCTAGAACTTAACCTCATTCCACTGTATTCCTATTTGCATTATCTTAGTATCTGCTTGCTTATCTCATGGTTTAGAAATGACAGGTGCTAGCGGTCTTTTGTTTGACAGGCCACTACACAAATAACTGTCTTGCCTGAAAGGGCTAATGCACTACTAATGAACAATAAATCAACTTTGATTATAAAGTGTCAGACCAATCAGTTTGCAGTTCAACTCTATCACAGTCTAGGCCAAGGCAGCTACTCTGTTTAGGCAGGACTCGGGTTTCATCTCTGCAGCCTTATCAATGAAATTTTTTGGACGTAGCCACAGGAGATCACTGAAAGCCCTCTGACAGCAGATTTTCCGCTGGCTGCGAGGAGAGGACAGAGCCTGCTTTTAGAGACTTCCTAGACTGCTACTACAATAAATATACAATCAACAAAAGCCATTTCTTTACCAGACAGAAGCACACTCTAATGACATATGCACATGTACACACATGTGTTGTAGCCGTGACTTTTTGGAGCAAACAGAAACGCCTTTTAACTTGGTGTAAAAGATGTGCGAGATGCCTGAAAGCTCTGCACATTAAACACACTTATGAGGGGTTCGAGCTGGTAAATGCTAATTTACCAGGCAGGGTGCTTACAGCTCCAGGGGGAGAGGGAGGTAAAGAGACTCCTGTCCTACTACAGCTACTGCACATGCACAAGGCATTCCAGGATTGGGCCCGGGAGCATCAGGCATGAAAATCAGCTGTGATCCAAATTAAAAAAAAAAAAGATTTTAACATTTCAGTTTATTTATAAAAAGGCAAACTAGCATGCGCAAGTCACTTTTTATTAGAAATAAACTTCAGCGATTTATTGTAGTTCACAACTCAACACTCACGGCTAGAATAAATCCAACCGTTTGGTTTTCATAAACAGATCTTGGTCGCCCTGCATGATTCACATTTCCTGCCACCAAACTTGTTTTTATTTAAAAATATGAAATGGTAGCGTGTCAAACGCCAGCACACGCACCGAGACGACTGTGTCGTGTTACCGAGGGGCTTTTCCCTGCCACCAGCACGACGACAAGTCACAACTCTCACTGTTTTCGGAGACAAGCTGGCTTTGAAGGAGTTAATTCCAGAGAGGAAGAGTGTATATGCACTTTGCTCTAAACTTACCACCCACTTCCTAAGGGTTCCCTCCTCCCCGCCACCACCACCCTCGAAATTTCAGCTCACTCGCACTGCAACGCTGACACCGAGCCCGGCTGCGCCGAGATCCCGTTACATCCATTTCGCCGGGGTTCACAGCACCAGTCAATGTCAAAAACAAAGCTCACTCACTTAATTTCCCCCGGTAAATTGACTGGCGAATCCATTCAGCGATCCCGGTTCCTGACATTTAAACCTGACACTGTGTTTTATCCGGCTCCGTGCACTTTCCCTGCTTCCTCTTCTTCCCAACTCCAGCGCTGCGGCACAGCCCGCGCGGCTACGCGCACCCGCGACTGTCACGACAGGCGCGAGGCGACACGCTCCGCTCATCACTTCTAAAAACCCCCGGCGAGTTGCGGGGCGCACACGCTGTCCCCTCCGTACCTCCCTCCGTCCCTCCCTCCTCCTCCTCCTCCTCCCGCGGAGAAGCCGGGACCGCGCGGCTCCTCCAGCCCGCCGCGGCTCTTTCCGCCACTTTGCGCGGGCCTCCCCCTCCCGGTCCCCCCGCGGGGCACCCACCTGGGCGGCGGCGGGCGGCGTGCGGCGCGCCGGGCCATGGAGCGGGCTGGCGGAGCGGCGGGCGCGGAGCGGTGCGGAGCCTCCGCGGGCGCGGGCGGAGTGCGGGGCGCGCTGCTCTCGGGCTGCCGCCGCCGCGCCGCCACCCGCGCGGCCCCGCCCTGCGCCGCCGCGCACACCCCGCCCCGGAACGGGGCGCCCCGCGGGCCGCCCCCGCCCCCCGCCCGGGCACCGCCGGCTGGACACCCCCCCGGACCCCGGCACGGCCGGGAAAGTGCCGGCACAGCGCGCTCGCGGCTCCGGGGGGGAGCCTCCTGCTCGCCCCGCAACTTTCTCGTCTCCCGCGGAAAGTGGCTGTCGCTCTCCTGCTGCCCGACCGACTCCTCTGCCACACAACCTCGGGATTTCGGTATCGGAAAATAGCAGTGAGAATAATAAAAAAACAACCACGAGGTGCCTCTGATAGGAGTTTGCACCAAAACGTGGCAGAGCTCCCGGCCTGCGGAGGGGAGCATCTCCCCTTCCTCCCTCGGCCGCGCCTGGGGACCAGCGGTACCCCTGTACCCCGGGCAGGGGTCCCCTGCCAGCCCTGCCCGGGGACATCCACGGCCACACGGATCTAAGGCAGCCGAGCCCTGTGCACTCAAATCCGCTGTGTTTGGGTCTGGGGCACCTCTCAAACGTGGGGTACGCCTCACTCAGAATAACCTTCACAAACTTAGGCGGGCGAGCTCCAAGAAATGCTTGTCCAGACTTCAGCACCCAAACTCGACGCCCTGTCCGTGTGCTCTCTCTAACCTAAGGACTGCCACAGACCTGGTGCCCTGTTTTCCCTTCCCCAAAATGCTCCCATCCATAGCATATGCTGAGCTGGATCCCACAAAGATCATCGAGTCCAACTACTTCATCTCAGGCAGCAATATTTGGTAAAATCTCTCCCCCTATTTCAATAAGATTTTTTTTACATTTTCACATAGTTTCTGAAGACAAAACTGATACAGAGAGTAACTCCTCAGTTACTTCACGTGCAAGTACAAGAGCAGACGGAAGCTGCCCTACACCATTCCCAGCAGAACCTCCCGTTATTTGCAGGAGTCGGGGCTGTCAGACAATAGCCCCATTAGTGATGCTGCTGAAGAACCTCACAAGAAGCAAAGACAAAGGACCCAATTTAATGACAACTTGTGATCTGATGTTAAATGGGATGCGATACGGATTGCTTTCCACCCTAAAGTGTTTTCGTGTCAGATAACAAATTTATTAATGGGATTTTTTTCAGGTCACAAAAATGTGACCCCACCCTCTTATGAATATTTAATAAGGGACTAAGGGCATCTTTTCCAAGACCCTAAATCTGCCAGAAACAGCCTACATGAATCAGAAAGCGCCTGCCTCTTAAAGGGGCATGGACGCCCTGAGCAGGTCAGCACAGACAGGGCATGGGAACAGCCAGGATTTATCCGTGTTATATCTGTGCAGAGTCAAGCACACAACGTACACACACCCCCCCGACACGCTGGGAGCTCAGCAATAACATAAACCATAATGCATGCAACGGGCTAGTAATAATTATCACCTGTGCTTAAGAGAAATCCTTCCTGTCCTGGACTTCAAAGTAATCTCGAGGAATTTGGATTGCTTTGGGAAATATATGACAGAATACACAGACTTAAACTTTTCAACAGTTTCTCTTGCGGACCACCTCCTCCTTCCTGCTGTATTTCTACGAGCATTGCTGTGGCAGCATTCCCAACAGCCCCGACAGCGAAGGAGCAGCATTAGGAAGGCTCTGAGCGTTAACACACCCGGACCAACTCTGCAGCCAAAATGAGCAGGGGGTGTGTGCCCAGGCAGTCTCTGCAGACCACCAGAGGATGCTCCACAGACCCCAGTCTGGAAATCTTTTGATCCATTTTGTCTTCCTCAGCAGAAACTTCTCACACACACGAGCCTCAATCCTATTCTCACATCATCAATTCTTATTTTCCAGTGTCACCATATCCAGGCACACACAGCTCAGTCCAAGGCCAGTGCCCTCCTTCTGCCCTGGTTACCAACTGATCACATGCCTGTGGGCCAAGCTCTGCCTTACTCTATTTATAAAAAAAAGGGGATTCTATGAAGCCTACCACTTTGCTCAAGGCATTTCTCTTCTTTCCAGGGGCAAAGAAAAAGTGTAATGTCTCAACGCAAGCCCAAGGCTGCGAGAGCTACATGTGAAACAAAAGCACAGTGCTGGCTCTGGCACTGACAGTTCTCCCCAGCCTTGGGCAAGTCACCTAAGAATTTTTGTGGTTTTAGTTCTTTTTTAATATCTCAGATGTTGAGGATGCCTCCTTCTCTGAGAGCTCAGTTTGCAGTGTTTCTGGCCTGGCTTTGCATGATTTTCAAGGCAGTGAATGGCCTCAACATCTCTGCCTCCTCATCTGCAAAACAGGGATAATACAACTCATTTCAGGATCTTCTGTAGACCAATATTTGCAAAACACTTTGAAAAATGAAAGGTGCTGTCTAAGCACTGAGTGCTGGCCACAGAACCTGCAAGCCGTATTTTTAAAGCGTTTTATACCCTTTCATATAAAAGCTTCATACCTGCAAGCTCAGCCAACATCTGCTGTGGGCTAAAAACTTCAGCCTTAGTAACGGAGATGGTAGCACTTGTTAAGTAAGGTCACCATGAAATATAATGCATTTCTAAGCCAGCAAAATATTTTAAAAGACCAGGAAGAACCATAAACTCCCACTTTAATTCCATTCAATTATGAAGAGTCATCACAGACAGAGACCATCAGACAGGGATGCTCAAAACAGAACACATAAAGTAATACATTAAAAATAACTGGGAGAGAGCGTTGCAGGCTAGATGGCTATTTGGCACTGTGTGCACATGGGATCTGATCCATATTGGGTGGTAGTATCTTTCACTTAGCTGAAAGAAAATAATCACTGGATACTAAGCTCTAAGGTCCAAGTGAGAGGAATAGATTATGCATTATGACGAATACAGTGGAATAAATGATTTTGCAATGCCATTATTTTACATGTACACATCATTCACAGACTTTTGCAGGTACCTATCCATGCAGAGACCACGGACTTGCCTAAAGAAAAGCCTCAGCTGCCTGCAGGGCAGGAGAGAAAAAAAAGAAAAGACAAAAGACATCCACAAAGTGCAATTTTCTCTAACCAGAGTCAACCTGCCCCAAATGAGTCAATTTTATGTCTGGTCCTAATATGAGGCAATTTCTACCTAAGACAATACATCTGCACTTAGTCCTCGGGATGTTCCCCTTGGCAGGCACAGCCAAATAGGTCCCACTTTGCTCTCTGGCAGCTGGTACTGGGCCAAATCCTGTGCCCTGCTTCCCAAATACAACTTCGGGAGTAATTCAGCTGAACTTAAGTGCCAGTGCTGCTGTGGCACAGAGGAGCCCACCCGCCCAGCGGGGCCACTGCCAAGCCTGGCAAAGGCAAGTGCCAAACCAGGCTGCTCAGCACTCGGACTGGAGCCATGGGCCGCTTGAAAAGCAAGCTGCCGTTTGCAGTTCTGAGGGAAAAAGGCCGTCTTGGATACTATTCCCACTCCTGGATCCCCAGGCCCATTTTTGTGGGGTTAAATCATATTTTCCTGTTTTGAGAATGCTTCATTTTCCCTTGTTGCTGTTTGAAAGACCTACAAAAACAAATGGGGAAAACAACTGACTAAACAGGAAACAGTGAAACTTATAACCCACAAAGTGCTGAGAAAAAGGACAAGTAAACAGTTTTTTTGGGTCATTTTTAATAATCTCAGCTAATGCCCTCATGGTAAAGTATCTTCAGGCAGAAAAGTGATTTTTAGGCTGATGGTGTCTAACAAAACAGAACGCCAAAGCAATTAGCATTTCAGTAATCCTTGTGTCTCTGTTGCTCTTTTTTTTTTTTTGATGCGAAACTGTCATTTTTCTTACTGGCCCTGCAAATTCTGCATGAACAAGGCTCTTTAAATCCCCTCAGTGTTGTACCAATGGTTTAAATTTCACTTCATGGCATGCTTTAAATTACCATTCACATCTTCATTTAATGCATCATTTTATAATGCCAGTGTTACTAGTTAATTTATATATACACAGCAGGATGTGTCAACATTCAGGTGAGTTATGAATATGATTGTACAGGAGTTATGGAAGACATTTCAGCAAAATTATGGTTCCCTCTAAACATAAAAATATTAATAATGAATCAAACATCACAGGTAAACAACAAATTTTATATAATTGCTCCCTCCCATGCTTCTAGATAAATAAATAAATAAAAATGGCATCGTTTTTGCTCTGCATTCATATTTGATTGATCTTAATAAATTGCCATCTCCTTTCCTAATAAACTGTAATCTCTTGTTTCCGCCACAAAGTAAAATTTATTAGCACACTCTTCTACCAGCAGGTCTGCATCACTCACAGCACAGTGTGCAAATTGTTCCAAGTATGCTTGGGCATTATTCATAATTTATTTTTCTGCCCCAAAGTACACAATATATTGAGAGGTAATCACCACTAACTGTTCTCAGTTACTTTCCCTAATTATGTGAGATGACATTTATGTCACGTACAGTAGGGGAAATGCTGCAGTTTCCACTAAAACTCCATTTTTTTTTGCCATGGGTCGAAACACAGTGTTCACACAGAGAAAACCTTCTTTGGACAGGAAAGACTGGAGGTGGTATCTGGTAGGAGATGGCAACACCTCCACTTGAAAAGAACAAGTCCTGTCTACCAAAATAACCCACTGGGCATGACAACAGCAATGGCTCCGAGAGGAAAAGTAGGTGTTTTGTCGTGATGTTAAAGTTGCCATGGTAAGAAAAAAAAACACAGAATGAAACATCAACAAAACAAATGTCAATCAAACACATTTTTGCCTGTTAAGTATTAACCAGTGAACTCCTGGCCACCCCAGATCATCTCCTGCCCAGTGTCGCAGTGCAGGCAGGCAGGCACTGCGGGCTGGAGCCACCCCAGGGTCCCCAGCTGGGTGTTTTGGGCTGGATTACCCCTCTTTGGGGGCTGGTGTGGAATGCAGTGCTGGAAGCACTGCCCTCTCCTGGTAATCTGCCTCTCTCATCAGGAGACTTAGTGCTTCACCTCACTCAAAAGGATCCTCTTTAACAGCCCAGGTCTGCTTCCACAACAACCCAACCTACACACAGGAATTTATCACCTGAGATATAAATTAAAATAAAACTGATTAACTGTGGGTCCCTTTAGGTAAAAACACCTATCAGGCTATTGTGCTCACAGTCCAGGAGCGCTGAGCTCTGTATTCTGGTACTCCTGTTGAGAACACCCTCTATCACCACTGGGCATTGTCATTTTTCACTCACTCTCTTGGGAACGCATATCAGAACATTTTCAATAAAACACCTTCTTAGTAGTAATGGGCCACTGTTCCCATTTCAGTAGTCCCTAAAGTTTCAAGATACAGTTTACTTAGCTGGCTCATAGTTCCAAGTTTTCTTCCAATATTCAAAAGCTATTTTTAATTTTTTTTAAAGAAGGCAGCCAAGGGAAGAGCTTTTTCTCTTCTTTAAAAAGCAAAACAATAAAGTTGATACATGCAACAAAGCAACTCGAATTATTTCCTAAAGAGGTGTTTAGTCAACAGCCCTCGTGGTTAGATAGGAGTGCACAGAAAAGCTGTGACACTGCTGGTGCTACATAGGGATAGAGTTTGGAAGTGGCACTGGGATCTCTGCTCCTGCTAGAAAAAGTACTGTGACTCCAGGAATCAAATTCATATGGAAAAAGAGCTTTTTAGGAAGCAGGGCTTGGTGAGGAGGTGTCCTCATGAACACTACCCTGTGATGCACAGAGTGCTTCTCCTCTTCCTCACTGTCTCTGGGTCAGGAGCATCCCCTCACTAAGCCCAGCAGGATGGGGAAGGGGAGGGGAGGAGGAGCTGCTGTTGTTTTGGGAAAACAAGACTGCAGGGCAGGAGAAGCCCCAGCCTCAGCACAGCCATCCCCTGGCCTTTGGCCACGTCAGTCATTTTGATGGTGCACATCTGGTTTCACATGGGCGAGAAACAGGCAGCCGTGCTGGCTAAGCAAACACCCCAGCCACAGGACTTTGCTCTCCGATCCCTTGGGGTCATCCGGCCGGCTCAGAGTCCTTTGTGCATAACTAAGCAGGGCTCACTGTGTGCTCTAGGCTTTTCCTTTGTACTTCCACTCGGCCCTTCACAGCGCAATGCCACGATGCATCACTTCGTTCCAAATAAACGGGCCCAAACTCAACTCAAGGACAGGGTCCTCCCCTCCTGCTTCCCTTCTCCAGGCAAATGCGGCTCCTGTCTGCGAGGAAGGGTTATGACCCATCAACATTTCCTATCCAAATCCAGCTGCTGCTTATTCCAGTCCTTTCCCCTCCCCAACCCTGAGCTACAAGAAAAGAGAGGATGCTGAGAGGCAGCAGGTCTTGGAGCTGGGAGAGGATGTGGTGTGGCAGCCAAGACCTGCTCCTTTGCTGCACCCATCATGGCAAAAGGTGAACAAGCAAATAAAGGAATTTTTCTGTGGTCCCTTGAAGACAAAAAAATTGGCTTCCTGTAGCAAGAGAAATCCCTCAAATGACTCTAAAGATTTGGGGTTGGAAAAGCAGAAACTCACTGCAAAGTGAAACAGGAGAGACAGAAGTTGATCTCTGGAAGGAGACAATTCTCTGCCCTCAAATGCAGCCCCTTCTGGGGTGGACAGTGGCAGCAGCTTCGCCCTACAGAGCCCTGAAGGAATTCAGGACACCTGAGGCACCAAATCCTTCACTCGAATGAAACTGCAGGGTGATTAAGCAGAGAGAATGTAACTATCCAAACTGTAATTTGGCCAGCACAATGGATCTAACACCCCTATTCTTGGGAGGAAAAAAAAAAAAAGTACTGTATTTGAAGTTCAAAATCTAATTAACTATTTGAGAAAAAGAATTCTGTTTTTAAAAGAAAATTCCTAACAATATAAAGAGAATTAGTGCCAAAGTTTTTGAAGAACCGCATAAAATGGTATGAAAAACGTACGATATTGTAATAATAGGAATGACTGGATTTGCTCAAATGTTCCTTATACCTTATAATACAAGAATAAAATACAGTGTAAATCCTTCTATCTACGTAAGTTCCCTGTACAGAAAAATCTCTCCTTTAATAGGTTTACACCTTTAACATGTATTAGTTTGGAAAAGTCCTAGGGTATAATTACACATCTTGGCTTGGCACATTAATAGCTGTTCCCTTCATTTACTGATTTCTTTTACTGGTCAATTTGCTATTTTACTGCATTGCTCTTACAGCTTGGCTTCCCCCCTGTGCAGGGAAGGGCAGAGGGGCCGAGCTGGCCATGGGCTGTGTGTGCTGCCGTGGGGAGGTGGCTTTTGATACCTTGATCCCAGCCATCTGCATGCACGATGCTCATCTGGGATGTGGCATTTGCATCCACGTTTGCCAGCAATCTGCAGGTCACAGGCAGAAGGAAGCAGATCTGCCCTCACTTCCAGGAAAATCTGTGTAGAAATACATTCTACAGGCCCAGGAGAGAACGAGCCAAGCAGAGCTTCTCCAGGGTTTAGTGCCACCTTGCTGGTCTCCCTCCAGTGCCCCACAGAGCACTTGCTGCTGCCCAGGCTCCTGACCCTGCATCCCTCCCCTCAGCGTTTTCTCCCAAATCCCCTCTGCCACCTTTCATCCCTCAACTCCCTCCTTGCTCTAGGCCTTCACTGTTGTCTCAAATTCTGCTCTCTGCTCCCCTGGAGCTCCATCCCTATTGATCCTCCTCACCTTCTTTCTCCCTATGGCTTGAGGAGAGATGCTCACCTGGGACAGGATGCTTGTCTCGCTCCATCACACACCTGGGAAAGGACCACTTCCCCATGATGGAGAAGGGACACACCTAATGATCTGTGTTACCAGTCTCCACAGGTTTTCTTTGCATCTCTCAGCTCCAGGCTCACGGCAAAGTTCACATTTGCTAAGCCTCCGTCCAGCTTCTACAGGTTTTTTGACAGTTTAAGAGTTTTCTTGTGTTATAGTGGAGCCATTCAGTTAATGGCTTCTCAGCACTGCCATTATAAACCAGAACTTTTCAGGTGTTTATTACTCAGCTTTAAAAATTGGCTCTATGCTGAAATTTGGCAAACGAAGTGTCAGCCTAGGAGAAAATTTTATTTTTTGCCAATTTTATACTCTAAAAAAAAAAATGACCCCATTTTGGCCTCCATAAAAATGCAGCTTTTGCTGCCTCAATGACAACGGTGAAGTAACAAGTCAATATTGTAATAGTGCCAGCAGAACTGAGTGATTTAATGCCTAAAATTGCTTTGAAGGTGAAGAGTGCTATTGAGCTGCTAATTATTAACTATTATTACTGATCCTGCCGCACAACGAAGATGCAAACAGAAAACAGAGGGAATATGAGACATCACTGGAAAAACAAGGCAGAATCGGAATGAGGGTCCAGCACTGAACACGGAGGAGCTGGAAAACAAGAGTCAGGAGCCTTGGCAGGGTGGGATCCTCCAGCCAACACAAGAAGAATGAACTGATATGGAAATATTATTTTTCGTTTTCCGGGACGGTATTTCAAACACAAATAAAATACAAATGACACGGTGTAGCTTGCTCCATGCCAAAGCTAGCAACAACATGGGATCAAAATCAGTTCTAAACCAAGCTGAACTGAGGTCAGTAGGAACCTCATATTGCTCAGCTGAAGCCAAGAGAAACTTTGCCATTTAATCCAATGTGTAGAAGACAGAGCCCTGAAGGTGCTGAGGATGGGTGACCTTGCCTCAGCTGCCCAGCAGTCAGACATCCACATAAAAACAGGCTGGAAATTTCAAAGATCCCAAAAGACTTATATCCTCCAAATCTTCAGGATTCTTTCAAATCCCATATGCACAGGGATAGCAGCATCCACATCACACCCTCCAAAATCTGACCTAGGTTGATCCTAGGTTGACTTGGATGTACGGAGGGAAAACTGAGTGATCTCCACTCTGAACATCTCCAGCCACTCACTCCACTGTGTCACCTTCTGAGGGGACTGTGGTTCCATAGCAGAAAGGTGACAGAGGGAGTATTTCTTCTTTGGGGGAAGAGTGAGGACTAGGAGTTGAGTGAGGCCAGGGCACGCTGCCATTTGGAATGTGCTGTACCAAAGCAGCCGTGAAAAGTCATAGGGGCTGATTTCAAACACAGTAAAAGAGAAAAAAAAAAAACAATTTATCTTTCTGGAAACTTTCTGCTTGTCTAAGTGGCAGCTATTTAAATACAATTAACAAGCAAATGATTTTAAAATTACAATACATTTAGTAAGGCAGCATCACAAACAATTTGCATCTCATTAAAGTGTTTGAAGCTGGAGAATCAACCTCCCAAAAGGGCTGCACATCAAGTGGGAAACCCAGACAGTCAACAGCTTCTGTACTGTCCTGTGACACCAGACACATGCTGGGAGGACAGCAGAAGGAGGGCCTCAGTGTCCAGCTGAGCCCCTGGCTGGGCCACTCCCCTGGGGAGTTCTGGCCACACCACAGCTCTCGGCACAAGGACGGATGCCACAAGCCACAGCCTTGCTGGAAGTGGGTGTAAGACGAGGAAGGAAGGAAGGAAGAGGGTGTGTGTGTGTGTGTGTGCATGTGGGATGGGCACTTTTTAATATACATTCGTGAACAAAGAGTTTAAAGAGATTTCAAGCTATTTACTCAACTCTGTATATAATTAAAAGTTTATAGATTACACCACCACAAACCTTCTGAGATTGCTGCCGGATCTGGACACACATTAATTCCCAGGAGCCTCCTGCAGAACAATCCCATACCAACATGTGCAGCAGGAAAAGCCTCAAAGAAGGAACAGTTTTAAATGCTTCCAATTCACTTTCAACTGTGATTTACCGTGGTGGTTCCATTTAACCTGAAGGATTCAGAAGCACTTCCCAGATCACACACCACTTCCCCTCGTGCCTTTGGCTTCCTTTAGAAAGCCAGGCTGATGCACCTAGCCTGCCTGGATCCATCCTAGGACACAGGTTTTCCTAAGCACAGCTCCAAAGGGATACCTGTGGGGGCCAGGGCTGCTGGTTTTGCTCTCAGTGCAGCTCCTGCCATACAAGACCCTTCTGTTGTAGCCCACGGATGGGAGGGACCTGGCAGGAGGCTGGTGGGAGGGAAGGAATGTACACAAGATCTCTACAGGTGATGCATGAACAAATTCCCAGATGAATGAGGAATGCAGCTAAACAGCCTTAATTTCACTTATCAGAAGACTTGAAGGTGAGGATGTCCACAAGAGAGGATGTCCCTGAATAAGTCACCTCTCAGGATCAGCCTCAAGTGCTGACACTGCCAGCACTGACCTACTCTCCAACCACACCTTGAATCTAAAAGCTTGCTCCAAAGTACTGCACAAACTGAAAAGGCACAAACGATACCTTCCCTAGAGTTCAGCACAAGTTCTGAAACAACCTTTTGCTTGCTGTGCCTCCAACTCCACGGGCTGTGGAGCTGCACGTGACAGTTGTTTAATGCTGCGCAGCACAGTTATACACAACACTGGCAGGGGAGAGCGAGAAGAGAGTTTACAATTGAATCTGCAGAGGAAATTCGGGTAAGTTGAATTATCCATTTGGAAGCTGGCCAAGGGCTGGGACTACTCCCAGAAGAAGCGACCGGTTTTGCTCGTCCTTTGAAAGGCAGCACCTCTGAGCTGCCCGTGGCTCGCACTCGCTGCTTCTAACAGAGCAGGGCCAGCACATCCTCTGTGCTCTTCCTGGCAGGGGGGTTTTCCTGGGATCCAGGGGTCTTGGCTCACTGCTGAGAGACCCGTCAGCAGCGACAAGGGGCTGAGGGCACTGATACCCTGCAGTGCCTCTGCAAGGGGGGTGGCAGCTTGAGCCTGGGAAGCCCAGTAAAAAGTGAGATGGAAAAAAGAGTAACAAAAAACAAGGTAAAAGCAAACCAGTCATCATCAGGTGCATTCACTGTCTGAGCACTGCACACCAGAGAAGCTCCAGAGCCCTTTGGGTGGTTCCCAGGTCTCTCCATCCCTGGTGTCGTCATGACCAGCGTGTTTCACCTCAAAACTTCCTGCCCAGAGATGCCACCAACTACTGACACAGGCCTTGTGAGCTTCTTTTTCAGACCTGTGGTTTTGTAGTTTGTCAAAACAGGATACTATTTACATTTAAAATGTGACGATTTAAACAAAGGTGAAATAGTTACTGCTGTTTTAGCAACCAGACGTCAGGCTCTGCTCATGCACACGTATTTTTTTGTTTTTAAAAGACCTCAGTCCGCTTTGCCAGCACGCTCTCCCTGCGAACCTGGATGCAAAGACAAGTGTCTAAGCAAAACAACACTCACTTTCTATGAATTACTGAACATGTGTAATTCATTTATCTGTAATATTGTGCTAAACTCAGCTCCAATTAAACAAACGAAAACACCTGCTTAGCACACATAGATCTTTCCATACCTCAGGGGAAGACACATCAGTGTGCTCTGTAGTACAATCTGGCTCAGAAGCCTACACTAACAATGCAAAGCTGGGATTTTTCTTTTTTTCTTAAATGCACATAGGCAAGGAGATTAAAAAAAATACAGACAGGGAGATATTGGGGATGGAGTATTTGCATTTGGTGTTTCTATCTATAGCACGTGCAGTTCTGTGATATTTAAGTGCTCACTGGGGGCTTCTCACGGGCAGCTGCACCTGAGGGCATGCATCACTCCAGGGAAAAAAAGTGGGATAATGAAAACTTTAAAACACACTTAACTGGCCCCAGACATTATGATACTGTAAAACTACCAAAGAGACTTTGTGTTGACAAATTTATTGAGCTGGGGAGAAGATGTTTCTTTTTCTTGCTCTGCTTCTGGACCACAGGCATCCGGCAGTGCCATGGGACATCCCTGTTGTCCCCCCACATTAACGGGTTAGAAACACACTGCAGTGACACACTGAACAGGGTCACCCCAACAGAGGGGCTGAGACCACCTCAGGCACCCCAGATATCCCAGCAGCAGAAATGAGACACGGCCTCATCTGACACACGTTTTGGACCAACAGAGGGGTGTCCCTTTGGGGGTGCCTTGGAAAGAGGGGTGCCACAGCTGGTTTGGGAGCCAGGGGTGCTTGGCTGGGTGCAGCAGCTGCCATCAGCAGAGTCTGCAGCCTGCCAAATCCCCTACACTTAACTCATTTCCTATTCTTTACTCACTGCCTGCAGACAATAAGCTGTCAATCAGATCCCCACCAGAACATTTACAATTATCTTCCCTCTCCCGCACCTCAGCATGGCCCCGTGCGAGCGGCTCCATCCCAAACTGTTCACACATGAGCCATTTGCAACTCTTCTGTCGCCAGAACTGCCCCAACTCGAGAGGCAGGTTAGGAAATTGAATTTCCTTGTGTTTTCAAATAAAAGTACTGTGGTGGCAAAGCACAGAAGCAAAAGAACAGGCTTCCTACAGGTGTGAGGCAAAAGCAACCAGGAATGGAAAAGCTGCCCCAGTAATTACTACAGCATTCTGGGCAAGGAAGAAGGCTGCTTACTGCCCTTTTTTTTTTTTTCCCCAACAAAATCAAAGTTACAAACCGAAAGGGTTTTTTTAAATTATTTTTGTTCTGTTTTTCTTCCCCTTTTTTTATTTAGGACAGGGTGGTCCCCTCCACTCACTCCTGCAGAATTAGCAACAAACCACCACCACAATTTTGCAGCTGGCCTTGTGACCATTGCTGAGCTCTCCCAGAAGAAATTGGTTTGTTTTTCCTCTGGGTAGACACAGATGAGTGAAAGACTCAAAATGAGCACACTTTCCAAGTAAAAAATAACAGTGATGCAAGTCCTAACCATACCTTCCCTTGTAGTGGCAGTTGCTGACAACGTGATTTAAAAATATCTGAACTATGTTCTGCATGATGTTAATGCTCCTATTCCAGAGAGAAATCCCCAATACCTTCGGGGCACTTTCCAAACACTGAAGCCTGAGAAACTGTCCAGGATGGGCCCATTCCTAACAGCACTGAAATCATTGCCATTGCTAAATTAGGAGAAAATCTGGACAGTCATCATTCACTGCACTGTGACTTCACTGATTTTCTGCTCCCCTGTCTGCTCGAGGGTCACCGTGGTTAACGGCAAGGAGATATTCCCTCTCCTATTAATTGATCTGGACACAACTTTGATGGCTGTCAAACAGAAAGGCAACTAGTGCCATCATGGCTTTTTTTTTTTCCTTTTACTTTTTAACTCTTGCACAGGAAATTTCTGCAGCCTCTTCTGATGAAAAATAACCTGCCTGATATTTCCCCTCTCCTTTAAAATGTTTATCCTGCTCCGAATCTGCAAAGTGTGATATCATCAAGGAAGGTCAAGCTTCACAGGAGCTAATGGCTCTGCTGTGTGCTCCCACCACTTTGAAAAGACGAACAATAGTCCCTCAAGTGCTGCTGCCGGTGGCACATCAGCAATTCACCATGGAGGGTGAGAAATCTGAAATTAAAATAAACTGCTTAAAACCTGCAGATAGAGAGGGGGATGCAGGAGACAGAATAAAATGGGACAATCTCTGAACCCAATCAACAAAGCGCTCATTGTTCCAGTTTAAGGCAAGTAACACACCAATAAATATTGAGCCAAGGAAGTTAACCTGTATCCACAGCCTTTGAATAAACACCAAAGCTAAAAGTAAAATCAGTGCCAGGCCTTTGGCTCTTGCCAACTCGTGCTTTACTCCTTCTTGCTTGGCTTTGTTTTTACTTTTGGGGATTTTCTTTGCCTTCTCTCCTGTTATTCATACCTTCCTGTAGGAACTCCTTATCACACAGGAAAACGACAAACAGAAGGAACTGCCAGCGCACAAATCAAGTCAGTTGTGTTCTGCAAATCCACCTGGGTGCAGGTAACTGGGAAGGAAAGCACCGGGCAATTCACTGATTCACAGCCCCTGTGAAGCCAGGGGAGTCCCCACCTCCTTCCCACACCCCTTCTCCCCACGGGTGACCTGATGCAGTCCTGCAGACCTCTCTAACCATCAAATCCAGCTCAGTGTTTACTCTGCAGGATAGCAGAGGCAGCATGAGGCATCTCTGCAAGATACAGGCACGTTCATCTCTCTTACAGAAGTCTGAGCATTCAGCTCTTGATCTGAGTACAAATAAATGTCCTGGTTAGTTCTCATTTTTCCTCAAGTGGTTTATCCACTCCTGTGCCAACACCTCAGCCAGTAATACAGGTTTTCACAGCAAGTATTAATTCTGACTTCACTTTTAAATCACATTTTCTTCATTTGAGCATTATTATGTTCCATAGAACCAGGCGTGCGCATCATGCAAAAGGCATTCTGGTCCACAGTTGTGAATACAGCTGTGTAGGCAGAGTAATATTTGTTTTCCAAGTAATTTGTGCACATTCACAAAATTACAGCTGTCTGCAGTTCTCCCGAAATATCTGCCCTGATGTTTACAAGCCATAAAATATAATCTGCCTTTTTCTAGAGTTCCAACCAGTAAAATTGGAAATTTCTATATTTACATGTACATTATTATTTTTCTTACAGATTGGCTACTCCCCGTTACATACTGGCTATTAAGCCCACATAACATCAGCATTAACTTGAGGAGCCACTGCCCTTAGACAACAGTGGACAAACCTTTGTGAGAGACAGAAGGGCCTCTCTAATGCACTTCATGGGTCACTCATCATGTTGCATTTCATTCTTATCTCACAGGAACCATCCCCTGAAAACCACATGAAATGAAGGTATGGACTACAAACCAGCTCAGGGCAACAGGCCTTGACCCAAAAAGAGCTCATGTTGGGATGGACAGGGAAGGTTCATCAACTTAACCTATGTCCACTGACAACAGTGACCAACCGTCAACCACCAGGTTGTCACGCATCTGTTCTTTAAAGTAAAACCAACAGGACTAAAATGATTAAATTTGCACTGTAGCCAGGCTAGGCTGGCTCTTGGCATCTCCCAACAGGTTTGCTTCAGATATTCACCTGAACTATTAAGAGTTAGCTAAAGAAATTCTACTCATTTTGGGGTTTGGTGTGGGGGGTTTTCCCCCAATGAAAGATGGGAAATTTTTCACAAGAGTTTCTAAGTTTTGCTTTTTTCTTGACAAGACCCCAGTTTCTTTCAGTTCCATTCCTAGCTGTCTGAATGCACAAAACACCGGTCCCTTGGACAGCAGAGTCCTCGGGATGTAATCTTCCAAGCAAATGTGGAAATGTGCACTGCACCTGCTCAGCTGACTCAGCTCAAAGTCCAGGAGGCAAACCATGAGCAACTCTTTGGCCCAAAGTACTGATAAGCAGCAAAATGAATAAAACCAAAAAGAATCATCACAGAATGGTCTGGTTTGGAAGGGGCCTTAAGGCCCATCCAGTTACAAGGCCTCTGCCATGAGCAGAGACACCTTTCACAAGACCAGGTTGCTCCAAGCCCTGTCCAGCCTGGCCTTGAACACCTACAGGGGCTCCTGCCACTGGAGTGACTTCGGTGTAAAACTGATTTGAAAGAAAAATCAGAGGTAGGAAGCTATATCCATCTCAGTGGGATCCCTCCACTCCAGCATACTCCCTGCATGCTGTCACTTAAACCCAGGACAAATCTGGCCCAAGCTGCTCAACTCAACGCTGCAACCCACCCAAGAGGTCCACATGGATGCACTGATGTCGTAAAAGGCTCAGCACTGAGATAAAGCACAGGTTAATAACTTAAATCTGCAACTGCTTAAAAAATGTCAGGCAGTGACAGAACTGGCAAGGAAGCACTGAGCTTTGATAATTTGTACTGCTTTTAACACCCTCAATCTGTGTGCTTCACTGCATTACGTACTCCATGCACACTGGCACATAGCATGAGCTACGCAGCTGCAACATGACTCTCATGATACAACACGATGGAAAAAACTTTCTGAGGGGCCAACGGTACCAAACTACAGCACCAGTGACCTCGGTGGCACTGGTGACCTCATCAGCTCCGGCATGAGTGTCTCTGTCTCCTGGCTCCCCTCCCCGGCACCCATCGCTACCTGAGCTCCTCCCATCATCTTCCCACCCCGCTCCAAAGCAATTTCAAAACTTTCTCAGCTAGACACGCTAAACCCAGGATGTAGATTTTCCAATTAGTCTCTGTTTAAACATCTGTTGGTAGACTGCATTTAACATTAGTTATTTGAGCAAAGCGCAATTTGATTAGGCTGTCTGAAACGGAGCCAAAGTCTGCAAAATAATAGCTCAATTAAATTTTGTTTTGCTTTCATTTGTCTTATACTTTCCTGAGTGTGATACAGTTGCATATAATCAAGTAAACTAATTCCTTTCAAAATGAGATATTTCGGTGCTTTTTCCATCTCCTCTTAAAGTTTATTTAATAATCTATTCCATCTCCTCCATGCTTCATCAAACTTCAGCCTGACACAAAGTACATTTCTTTCTTGTGCCTTCAGTCTACTTTAATTTTCCAGGCTTTCAGTGACTTGAGATTATGCGCCATGAATGTTACACCTTAAATAGATTAGTAATTTATAAAAGGCAGATTACACTTATCAGGCAAATAAAAACATTTCAGCAACACAACAGCCTTTTCTCTGCACACACCACAAAATATTTTGCCAACCTGACGACTCAGCTGTAAAACTGTCAAGCTCCAAAGCCACATCCAAGCAGCATTTCCAATTGTTTCTCTGGGTTTAGTTTCTACTTATTCTGTTATGTTGCACTTGTTGCCCTGAAACTTCAATATTAGCTCTAGAGATTTAAACACATGAGGCAAACAGCTGTTCTCCTCCACTCCAGCAAGCCAGATCAAAATGCCTTCTCTCTTTCTCTCCTGCTTTTTTTTTTTTTTTTCCTTCTTTTTAAACAAATTGCTTTAACTCAAGTATTTCTGGCAAAGTTGATAGTTTCAGGGCAAAATTCTGCTCTGTGCTCATCGCTGCAGACTCCTCCAGTGCGAACTCCTCTCAGTCGGTGTGCGAGGAACACCAGCAGTTCCTCATCCTGATTAAAGAAACTTTGCCTTGAGGATTAAAAAAATAAATAAAAAAGTCACAGCAACTTAGCTGCTATGTAGATGTGTCTATGATTTAAATTAAAACATTAAACATTTAAACATTAACTTCTTTCACACTTCTGTTAAAAGAAAAAAAGAGCAGCAGCATGTACTCTTTGAGAGAATTCTTTTATCGGAGATTTTTGATACACAGTACTTTTCCTTTAGTGTTTTTTTAACATATTTGTTGCAAAGTGTGAACACAAAGGGACAAGCTGAAATAGGTATCTGGCAGGCTCTTCCAGCGCGTGCTGCCGAAAGCCACAAGTACTACTGCAGTTGTGAAAAACCTGTTATTTTGCTGCAGGAAGGTGAGGGACTCCTCCAGCACTCCCTGCCCTGCCACTGGCAGCTCTTGAAAATATTCCTGCAACACAATAACCTTAAAAACCCAGAGGCATCTCAAGTCCGTGGAAGTTCAAAATGGGATATGTCCTATTTAAAATGTAGAGAGCTACTAAATATGACAACCATTTGATGTATGAAAATTATTCACAACCAAAAACAGACAGTCTGGAAATAGCTGGGATGACTTCATTTAGACAGAATTACCCAAATCTGTTTCTAATATACACAGTACACATAATAAATTTTTACAATATGACAAGGAAAACAAACTTAATAAAAGTTCCTGATCTTTTGTTACACAAGCAAGCTATAGCCATGCTATGTTTATAATATTTTGCCCATGATATCACAGCTCAGTAACAAAAGCTAAGCACCACGCAAAACAGTTTCTAAGGTATGACTTCACCTCGCCATGCCAGCACTGCACCCATCAGCCCGGCAGTACCACCGTCCCCAACCCACAGCCTGTGCTTGCTGGGTCATTTTTGACTAAGAGTTTCCTTTTCTCCTTCTCGCAGGCTCCCTCTGCCTTGGGAAGCTGTGGATCTCTGTGACGAGAGTTCCTTTTTTTCCAACTACACCAGGACTCATCTGAACGGTAAGAGATTTTTAGCCTATTTCCTTCACTCCTGGTTATTTGACAAGTGCTTGAAAACCCTGTTATAAACAATCTCTGTAGGAAAACAGATGATGTCTTACGATCACAGAAGGTAATTTTTTCAAGAACCCAACTTTTTGAGCATTTCCCAGATGCACCGCGTCAATCTTCCTGCGTTCGAGTATCTCAGCTGGTTTTCCAGCCCGGGCATTGTGCCAGGCAGGCCGGACTGCCCCTCATTGTCACTTCTGTTCGATGGCACTCGCACCCACTGCTGTTATTCCAGGCTTCAGGAAATTTTCTAACCACTGGACAGGCTCCAGCACTACACACTAATAAGTTGCAGATTGCAGCACTCTAAGTGTGCGTGTGTGTGTGTGTGTGCGTGTGTGTGTCAGATCGGGGCCACAGTTTGTAGGAGGGAGGAAAAAAACAGTAGTTCAAAAATGCTGCCTACTCAAATTGACAGAAAAGTGACCCCTGCACTTCATCAGAAATTCCTGCAGACTGACAAAATAAAGGAGTTTGCTTTTATCACACACAGTAAGACTCATATGGAAAAATGGAAACACTACATCACTCGACCTTAGGTTGCCCCCTTTTCAACCGCAGATGAATATTATGTATAAAAATTGTAAATCAATTTGAGATGTATTAAAGGAGATTCTCTTTTTCTGTATTAAAGGTAATACCTTTTAATCTCGAGATTTATTTTGTAACGTCAAGTAAATGAGAAAGACTTAATTTCCGTAACTGAATTTTGTTACTCTTAAGTCTCTTTAGCATCTCTGCATGGTGTTCATAGAATTTCCTACCCTTTGCTTTGCATCAGGAAATAATGAGCAAGCGGCACTTACCCAACACTGAGTCACAAATATTTGCCTACATTAACAGAGCATTAAAAGCCATTTTAAACAACTTAAGGAAATTGTGCTAGCCTTTGAACTGTGATTCACTACTAGGAGAAATTAGGAAACTTTTCCTCTTCTAAAGGCAAAAATCAGCTGCCACAGCCTCCTTATAATATCATTAAGTCCTAGAGCAGTTTTTCCTCTTACAGATCCTCACACAATAGATTTCTTTGCTTAATGAAACTACTTCTGAAATTTTCCTACACTCAGTGTTGGGTACTTTGAAATTTCAATCCTTTCACATCCTTGAACTCTCATCAACATTTCTTTCCAGATTGTGTCAATAAAATTGATTACTTGCAGTTCTGAACTCTGTTCTGCACATGGAAATAAAACAATTTGTTTTAAAGTATTTTCTGAAGAAAGCAGGACTTGGCAATCATACCTCCAAGATCAAAAAATAAAGAAGAAGAAAGAGGGACAATCCAACCAAGCGAGCCTTGCCCACGAAAAGCAAAACAAAAAGAAACCTCTCCAGCAAACAAAAGAGAAGTGAGGTCCTGATTTCCTGATTTTATCACAGCAGCAATGCAGGCTCAACCCCTGACATCCCCGCATCATCAGGCTCACTGCTGTCCTCCGGATTGATATATCTCCCTGTCGGATGTGAATGATCTTTTCGGATCATTAATATGTTCATTAATTTGTTATCAATTCTGGCTCGCTGTACTTACAGCGCTCGGTACCGCGGCTCGCGAGTGCCTCGGCAGCGCCGTGCAAGCACACACGGACGGACCCCTGGCTCCCCGCTTGTTGAGATGCCTCATACCTACAACCGATCTGTTGCTTTTACAAGTTTAATCTCGGTATTAAGGAGCTGATTGTGGAACCATGTCGCTGTAACATCTTCAACCCAGCTGTACATCATATAAACCGCTATAGGAGGGGGCAGTCTCCCATCATTCCTGGCAGCAGCACATACCTTTAACTCCCTAATCTGTAATACTACAAAATACTGCTCTCATTTCTTCCCAAGCACAAGTGGACTACCAGCAAGGGTCCAACAGTGTTATTCCTAATTACCTTTTTTTCACTCTTGATCCTGTGGCGCTCATAATTAGTTACCTGGGGCTGCAATCCAATTTGAAGTGATGACAAGAAAGTGATCCATGAAAAAGTAATAAGTTAAATCCAATTTCAGCCTTCCTCTAATTAAATGCACATGGAACTAATGACTCAAACCCTACCATTTCAGTGATAATGGTAATTAGCGAGGTGGGAGTCACTCTCTTTTTTCAACACTGTAGGTGTAAACCACAAGGTAAAATGGCAGGAGCACTCTTAATTACATGTGTCATTTTGTCAGCAATTTACACATTTCTGACCAGTCAGGAAGGTTTCATTTGTTTTCCCCTTCTCCAAGGTGGGTAAGGCACATTTGGGCTCAGGCACTGCCAGCCCCACAGCCCTGCTTCCAACCTGGGCAGAAATTACAGTTTTTACAAACCTGTTCTATAAATGCTTAATGTCAAAGCAGAAAACCTGCAAGAAAATGATACTTGGGAGCTCTAATATGATACAGGGCTGAAAATGAGAGATCCTGGCTTCTACTTTGCCCCTCAGGACTGACTTCTTTCCAACACTCAGATGCCAAACTCCCAAATGCCCCAGCAGAGGTGCACACCTCAACACCACTGAGGGCCTGCAGCTCTCCAACTTTGGGCAAGTCACTTAATATCTCTCTGTCAGGGTTTATGTGGCTATAAAATGAGAATAATCATGTTTGCTGACAGTAACTCACACAGCCAGCTCTCCCAATATACTGGTATGTTCCTAGAAGCTTCATTTTTTTGAATCATGATATTACAGGAGAATCACAGGCTTTCTTTAAGAATAAATATATTTGTCACCTTTCTGCTCAGTCGAAAAAGCTGGAAAAATTGAATAGTAAATGCTTTAAAAATACATAAAAAGGCAGCAAAAAAGACCCATAGGTGTCATGAAAAAAAACCCCTCAGTATCAAAATTTTTAAGCTGATCAAGTAATTTTGAGGATCTGACTCAGATTTTGTTCTGTTTGTGGGGTGGATGATGTCTGCATTTCACAGACACATTCCAAGAACTGACTAACACTTATAATTGGGCTTAGGGGTGAAAAATAAAAGAACTAAGGGGTTCTTCAGTAGAAACCAGCAAAACTCAACTTTGCTTAATTTCCAAAGTAAAAAACAGATAATGAAAGATTCAAGTGAAATTTTCATAGGCAAACTTTAAACCCTGCAGAAGCAAAATCTTGACCCAAGCTGAGTTGGTGCCAAAATTCCCATTGGCTTGACTGAGGCCAAACTGGGATCAATTCCCGTATTGAAGAGTGAAACAGAGAGATACTCATACAAATAGAATAAATACATTTGCAAATTTACTTCTTCTGCCAAATTATCTGCTGAGACAATTTCCCTACCAGTTGTTAAATTTACCACTATGTAAAAAAGGTTCCCTGGGTGTAAAACCTGAGACAACACAACTGAGATTTGTGAGCTCCAAGTGAAACGGAGCATACCCTGCCCTTCACCTCTCAGTGTTTATTATGTTGTCAAACTAATGATTTCTAATTTCATAAAAAACAATAATAATAATTTCCCCCAACATCAAGCTACAGTGATTTTTTCCTCTCACCCTCTTCTATTTCTCAAGATACTGGAAAGATATATTAAGATAATATAGCATGCAAATTAAATTCTACAAAAGCCCAGCCAAAAGGCTGCTTTAAAAAGCAGCGGTATGCAAAGGCGAGGACAGCTCTGTCCTCTCAGCCTACCCCAGTCTCACCCTGAGAATTCAAACCAAATTCAAATTCTTTTCTTGGCCGTGACTTAAAGGGAAGACTTATTTTTTTGTTTTGCCAAGCAAAAACAAAAGTTTCCATCCCAGTAATTTCATTACTTCTTCTCTCCAAACACATGCAGGTTAATGATCAGACAAGAAATCTCATTTAATAACATAAAAAAAGTCAAGTGATTGGTTTCAGTTGCGAGATACTGATTTGGACATCCTAAATTTGTTTTCAGTCCAGTATCCAACTTCCAGCTCAATGCAACACACAACATTTACATCTTTAAAAAAAATTGTATTTTTAGTATTGCCAAAACACACATGCACTTTTACTTTCTTGGGAGAAAAATGTGTCTCTTGATTTGTTTCCAATCTGTGTGCTTTTGCCAGCAACTAAAATGCCTGAAGAACCAAAATGAATAATCGTTAAGAGCATCGGCAATTAAAGCTGCAAATTTTAATCAATACATCTATTAATACAGATATATTTATCTTGGCCAGGAAAAATGTGCACATTTTCAAAGTCCTAAGCATACCTGGTCTGTTAAATTATTTGTTTCCCAGACTCAAGGAAATCCAATGTATATGGAAAATATATTATCAAACAGCCTTTAGTCTTTTTTTCGCTTCCAGTAATTTTTGTGGGACTGACATTTTTTATGTTCTTTCCCCAACTGCTGGTTACTAAATCCATTTCTTAACTTTCAATTTTCTTTTGTTTGTGTCATCAGGCTGCGAAACCGGAGGTCCCTGCCAAATCTAAACCACGGCAGTGTGCGATAGGCTCAAAATGTGAGTCATCGTGTATTTGGAGATTTGGGGTTTTTCAGCTGTCAGCAGAGCACATCTCCAGTCCCGCGTCCAAGTTCGTATACACTGAGTATCTCATGATTTGCTAAAAGCAGATCTTCAGGTAGAGTTGCCAAGATCAAGAGACCCCCTAAAAGGACTGCAGGAGCCTGCTGTCATTTAAACACTGTCAAAGACACCATGTCCCAGTGTGGCCACAGGATGCTGGGATATATTTAAGTACCGTGGCTATTTGACCAGGGAATAAAGAAGGAATAGAGGAAAATTATCCATGAGGTGACAACAGATTAGCTACACAGTATATGTGTAGCTTTAATTTTCTGCATCTGTTTGTGGCGGTGGGGTTTAGAGGGTGCATTTCCAGCCCCAGGACCGGCCTCCTCTCCTGGGGCAGGCAGGGCCATGGAGCATTTTAGCAGGAGAAGCAGCAGCCCAGGCAAACAGCGTTCCTCCCTGCTCCGTGCAAAGCTCCCCAGCACTCGTGCTGGGCGCTGCTCACCAGTGCCCTCGCCAAGCACAGCAGGGATGAGCGACGCCTATGGTGTTCTTGTTATACATGAAGCCTGTTTGTCACAAAAAAACCCAGGTGACTGCTAACTGCTGTTGTTATTGAATGAGACATCTATCTTTGTAAGTGAAGCCCAAAGATAACTTGTTCATTATTTAAACAAACTTGTGAAAAACAGGCACGTTTCCCCCCCCTTGACATTCATTCTATGTACTCTCAGGAATAGGTATCACCTCGTCGGCGTGGCCCCATCTGACTTCAGGGGGTGTGGGTGCTTGTGTGGGTGCAGTTGTACTCAAAAATTCTACCCCCAGCAGCACCATTTCCTTTCAGCAACAGATTTTCATTACAGGGATGCACTTGGGGATGTTACATCCAAGAGGACTTCCAGTATGTTTCAGAACCGCAAAAGCACCAGGAGTGAGAAGGGGGAAAAAAAAAAAAAGACTGGGCAGTCATTTGAATCAGTGAGTGACAGGCTGGGCCAGCTCTCTGTATACATTAATAAATTAGAATTTTAATTGTGTCTCTGACTGCAGGAGCTGCTCCAGTACTTTAATACGTACCAACAATTGGCTATGTTATGGAATCCGCTATGTGGCCTTCACTGTTGACCTCTGCAACACAATTCCCAGTCTGACTACGGAAACTGTTTGGTTTGATCCTTTCAACTTATTTGAATCCTGACAAATAAGCTCACAGCTGAAAGGTCAACACAGTCATATTTCATCCTCTGGAGCTATTCTTAAGACATCTGCACAACAAAGCACTTCTTTTAGTACCTGACACTGGACCTAGCCAGCACAATCTCTCATTAAAAATGTCCCCAGTGGAAGAGTCTATTAAAAGGCATATGGATCAGCTATGGATTTACCAAATAAAATATTTTTGAAAGCATTAATGTAGCGCTTTGGATTATGGCTCTCGACGCTGCCAATAAAACGTATATTTGCCCAATGACAAAATGCTTCATACTTTCCAAAAGAATAACAGGCCGGCTGTAAAGCACGAGGTGTTGTCCAGCAGCCGGAGCACAGGGGTGGGAGCCAGGAACTCATGAATCTTAATCCTACCTCTAAACCCAATTCCCTCTGTGATCCTAAGTGAGTCGCTTAACCCACATCCCTCAGTTTCCCAGTCCAGAACTGGGATAATGCTACTTACTTATCAGACTTTCCTTCTGGGGATGTTTTGGAGATTAGTATTTGCAAAATGCTTTGAAGATGAAATCACTACACCAAAGCTCAACGTTGTCCACGCTGGACCAAGGGCTGCAGTTAACAGCTATTCCTCACTCAGGCAAAACTCCCCTTGAAGTCCCCATCGGCTTCATTTGGGTAAGAACCACAGAATCGGGCCCTCTCACTTTACTGTCAAGGCCTCTAGCGATGCTGGCTTTACCTTCCATATTCTACTACATATTTAAAGAGCCTAGGATCTGTATTTTTGTAGGAAAATAATCTGAAGCACATATAAAAGGCAAGAGAAGCAGCAATGCTGTCAGGGAGCTCATGGTGATAGTATATCAAACTAAAAAAAAAAAAAAAAGTAGAAAGAGCAAAACAGACATGAGTTTGACAACGTGCTATGACAACAAGAGGAAAAAAAAAAAATCCGGAAAGAATTTGGGGCTACAGAGGCTGAAGCATCAGATATAGAAGAGAGAGATAAGATAAATGTCCCAGCTACAGGGCTTTGTGCAACTGCAGCTGAACTGCTGCATTCAGGACCTTATTATCAAAAATCCACTGACATGCTGCAATTGCAGAGAGCACTAATAAAAGCAATAACCAGCTGCAAACCAGCAAAGTGGTCAAGGGTCTGGAAGTGCCAGTTTACGAAATACATAAAGAACTAGATACATATAATTTGCCAAAACTGGCAAGTACATGTTAGTATCTCAGATGTTTGAGGAGTGTGAACACGAGGCAAGGCAAGGGACTGACTCAGTATTTATACAAGCAGTATTACTTGGAGCAAGAGGATGGAATTAAAGTGGTAAGTTCCTGAGCGTGTGCTTTGTTATGGAAAACTATCTGAAGGAAAATAATAGCAGTCCCACCATCCCTGGGGATTTCTAACACTAGAATAGAAAAAAAAAAAAATAATAAAAAAGGAAAATGTGATACATGACCTAATAGGTCTTTCTTGTCTTTAACTCCCCGTGATTTATCCCACAAGACTAGCAGAATGTACTCCAAAGCCCCATATGTGTGCATACATCTTCTGTTTGGGAACGCTGTATTGGTTTAAGCTCTCTGAATTCATAACAGCACAAAGCCCTCTAATATTTAGATTTTATTTCTGAAGATGTCCATAAATCAGCAGACAATAAAAGGGGAAAAAACACACCGATGATATGATATCCTAGTATTTCCCAATATCCTTGACACAGCAAATCAACGGTTTGAGTGAACACAGACTACAAATGGAACAGCAATCAAACAGAAATGTTAATGCAAATCTCCTATGCACACTGACACAGTAACAAAAGCTATTCCATTTTGTCATGATCCAACCCTACCAGATGCTAATAAAAGTACACGCTCACGATTTGTAAATATGCCACAGGCGGGACTTTCAAGAGCACCCAGCATCAATCCTCCTGCCACTTACACCAGCCACAGCCCCTCTGTGGACACAGGGAGGAAGCTCCTGAAGGTTGCATCCCAGTGTTTGCATGGAAGACGCATTTATTCAGCTTTTACAAGCCCCAGACCCTCACAGAGGCTCACAGGCTCCCCTTACCTGAAGGGCTGGCTGTTTGTCATTCCTCTTTGGAGACTTTAATCCACTAACTTGTTGCTGCTGCTGCTGCTGCTGTTGCTGCTGCTGCTGCTGTTGCAGGAGAAGTTGTCGTGCCACCTGGAGAGCCTGTAGGGAGAAAGAGGTTGGAGAATTGAGTTCACAGCCAAGAGGGCACAGGTAGCTATACAAACAGCATACGGGCAAGGCAAACCCTGGTCATGGGCTACCGCCTCACTCCTGATGCACCTCCACTGAGGAGAGCAATGGCTTCCACAAAAATAACACCTTGCATGCAATGGGGTGATAAACCACCACTGATTTCCCATTTTGACTAAGGAGAAAAACAGCACCAGCTGATGTTTGCCTCCTGGGTGGGAGCCTCAACAACCACAGGAATCCTGATGGTGAGCTCCATAGAGGGGTTTTTGTCCCTGTGGAGCAGCTCACAGCCCTCCTCACTAATGGGCAGGCTCCTGTGCTTTCAGATTTCGGATGCCTCCTCTCCCAGCAGATCAGGTTGGGTTTACAGAGGAGGGCAGTTGTATATCACTGTCTGCTCCCCAAGCACCAGAGAACATCAGGGAAGCTTCTGGAAGGCCATAGTGGGAGAAAGAGGAGAGGTAGCAGCAGGCAGAGACATGCTGAAGGCTGGGAAAGCTGCAAGGAGCTGGAGAGAATGCCAAGAAAAGCAGGGACAGCATTTCACCTCACCAAAGTCCAAGACTTGGACTTTGATGATCCT
Organism: Coloeus monedula; assembly: GCF_965178545.1. Classification (NCBI taxonomy): domain Eukaryota; kingdom Metazoa; phylum Chordata; class Aves; order Passeriformes; family Corvidae; genus Coloeus; species Coloeus monedula. The sequence goes on from NC_138791.1 coordinate 17,333,806, forward strand.
TGTGCGTCCTTTCCATCTCAGGATATTCCATGATCCTACAAAAATCACTGTCAGCTCATGACGGACCAGGTGTGGGGACTCAGTGGGAGGGGGCACAGCAGCAAAGGGACAGTGTGACAGTGGAGGGGCAAGGGACATGACCCTGAAGGCATCAGCAGGCAGGATGGGGGGGGATTATTGCAACATGTCATGCAAAGCAAAGGAAAAGAGTCCCTCAACACTGGAGCCTGCTGTTCTGCAAGGCCCGATTTCTCCATCAGGTGGGGAAAAGAAATCAAGAGGAGATAAAAGACAGAGGGAAAAGATGAGGAGCAGTCGCTGCCCTGGCTCCCTGCTGGCTCCCCAGCCAAGGGACAGCAAGGATGATCCCTGCAAGACAGACTGTGGGACAGCTGAGGCTCTGCTGGCGAGACCCTAGCCTGCTGCTCCCAGAGGATTCACCAGCACCGGACTCGGGCCTCCTTGGTCTCCTTGGAGACGTTCAGTACATGTGTAGGTGGAAAAGTGGGAAGGCTGAAGACTTCATTAATGTAAAACAAGAAAAATAGTCCCTTTGCAAGATGCCTACATGGAAGGAGGGAAAAAGCCTTCCCCACTCCTACTGTGTATGTTCTCTGAGTGATTTAATTAATACCTATTTAATTAAGAAGTCAGATATGCTTGAGGTTTCACTTGCTCCTCCAAGTTGCAGAGCGTTTAATCTCAGCGCAGAACTGCTGGGAAAGGTTTGATATCAAGGTCTGCAAACTCGAATCCAGCCCCCCACCCACCAGCCCCCAATAAAACCTTGTTATTTTATGGCCTAGACCCATCTTTTTACTTTTGGAGTTGGAGAGACACTGGTCAGCTCAGCAGACTGAAGAACCACCACTGCTGACCAGGGCAAGTGAGGAGGAGAGACCTTAAAATGCTTTGGCAACAAGCCCTCCTTTCCAATTTAAGAACAAGTCTCCACTGGATCAGAAAAACTCTCTAAGGGTGGATGTGATTTCCAGCAGAGCTTGGTACGGTGCAGGTAAAATTAGATTTTGCATTTCAAGCTGGTCGGAGCTTAGTGCACCCATGACATCTCTAAATTGGTCCCTGAACCTGCAATGGGTGCAGGGAGCTGCTGGGCATGGCTCTGGGCTCACACACACAACCACCACCCCCACGATGGTGTACCATCAAGAACCAGAAATCCCTACAGCCTACCAAAGAATACAATGCAACAAAGGAAACCTTTATAAAGAAAGCGCTAAGGACGGTTAAAAAATACCTTATTTTTATTCAATTAACTTATTTAGCTGTTAAAGCATCTTCAAGGGTGGGCAGAGGCAGCAGAAATAAAACCTACAAGACTTAAGGGGATGGGCAACAAATACTCACCTATTTAACAGGGGTGTTGTATGGCTTATTTAATTAATGAATACTTGTAAAGCACTCTGAGCTGCTCAGACAAGAAGCTCTATACAGTACAAGCGCAACATATTATTATATATTATTAAGACTGGCTCTGCAGAAGAATAATTCCAGGTAAATGTGCAATCAAATGATCATTTTAGTTCCCAGTAATTAGACTCAATAGGCCAAAAAAACCACAGAAGCCTTTCTTTAATCATACACTAAACAATCAGAACATCCCTAACCTTTCAAGCTACAGCCTTTTTGAATAAAACATCATCAACTTATAGATATTATTCCAAAAAGAACCAGTCACCATATGTGTTGTCTCTTTGAAATACAGTTGCTATAGCAGACCCTGCATGCATTTCATGTGATATGATCATATTCTATCCGTTCTGGCAGCTGAGAGGTTGCACAATTAAATTGGCTGCCAGAAATTTTTGAAGATTCCCAGAACTAGTAGCCATGCAAGAAATGCCTGCTCTCTACACTCAAGCTGGTCACAAAGCTCCATGCATCTTGGTGGGGTGGCCACTGCCACCATAAACCCCTACCATGACTGACCCCACACCAGTGAGGGTCTCTGGCTGTGGGGACAGGCTTGCACTGGCAGAGCTCTGCTGGAGTAAAGCCAGAGCTCTGTCCCTGCTCCAGTCCAGCTGCACAGCACCCACATCCCTCACATCCACCACTGTGAGGGTCTTCATTCAAGGTGACATCTACACCACCCCATTCCATGTCAGTTTGTCACCTGTCTTGGTGCAGACCTGGTGGGACCTGAGATGGCAAGAGGGAGGGACCAGCACAGAGGGTGGAGCAGGGTAGGAAGGAAAGGATTAGAAAGAATAAAAGAGGGCTAGAGGGAACATCAGGGATACAAGCAGCCAGGATGGACATGAACATCAAAGGGAAAAGCAAGGCAGATGCAAGTGAGGTGGCAACATGCTGACATTTCAGGCAATTGCAGCTTGAAATGGCATTTCCCACCTCTCCTCTCAAGATTTTGCTTTTTCATTTGCAAATAACTGACAGCAATAAAAGCTGAGCCATCAGATGAGCTCAGGTTTAAGATGTGGAAGGTTGTTTATAGCTCAGGTATGGTTCTTACTGAGCGTCTGCATCAAGTAGCTACCATGTCCTTGGTGGTACAGTGAAGCCAGCAATCCCACATCCCTCTGCTTTTCTACTTCTCTCTGCTCAGCCTTTCCTCCCTCCTACCTCAGACCAAGTCCTGTCCTTGCCACTTCAAGCCTCATCCATACTCCTCACACATGACAGGACATGCACAAGAAAGACGGCTGGCTTGGGACACACTGACCCTCTCCTCTCACACACAAAATACTTCAAGCCCGTTTGGAGTTTGCCTTCATGGAATTACTTTGCTGATGTCAGTTCACACCCGGTGGACACCCATACAATCCAAGCCAACAAGCATCCCACCTCTACCCCCTTCCCTGGTTCCAGGCAGTGCCACTCCCGCACGGAGCTCATCCCTGGATGCCAGCGTGGGAGCCCTGCTGAGGCTGCCGGTGCTGCACAGTGCTCAGGCGAGGATAGACAGGGAAATTAATTTGAGTGAAGTCAGTCCCACAACCTTCATCAGCACGGAGATTCACAAGCAGGCCTGTACATTAATAAAGCTTCCTGTGGGAGTAGATGTTGCCTTTGATTTGCATGTGAATTCAATGCTAGTGAGAAGTGCCAGACTGTCAGACATGGAGACCAAAGTCTCTTATCTTTCCAAAAGCTTCTGTAGCAGTTTCCCCACATTTCCTTAATCATCTGCCTTGTCCTCAACTTACTGAACAGGCAGTAGAGAGTAAAGCTGGATTCAGTTCAACTCCTGCTGCTGCCAAGTCCTGAAACAAGGGTGCCAGGACTGTTTACTGCTAGCCAACAGCTCTTCTAACGTGGCCCTCTCCTCAGAAGCAGGTGCTCTGACATCTCCAAGCTCTTTTCACACATTCCTCCTCACTGCCGTAGTTACATCCTAAATCTCCGCCACGTGCTTGCAAGTGAACAATTGCCAGGGGCCGTTAAAAACCAGCTCGTGTTTGTGCATCCAGACAACAGCGTGCTTCCTCATGAGATGGGCAGGTGGAGATGCCAAGAGCCCCTGAAACCACAGAGGTGCTTCAAATATCTGGGCCTGTAATTACCAGCAGCCACATTATCTGCGCTGCTCAAAGAGCCTGCAAGCCTGGACAAAGCTTCTTGGGACACCCAGAGACCCAGACACCAATCCTGGTCTCCAGCAGTGAATCACAGAACATCGGCAACCACCCTCCTCTCTGCACCGAAACACAAAGGGGAAATCCTCCCACTTACTGGAAAAAAAGAGAAAGGAAAGCATCCCCCAGCAAATGCATCTTCCATGGGTTTTGGTCACTATGAACATGGATTTGGAAGGACAACATCAGGGAAAGGCTGCCTACCAGCCAAGTCATCCTATGCTTAAATGCAAGATACAGTAAGTGAACTCCCAAGGTGTTTTCTTATCCATTAGGAAATCACCCAGACGTAAGAAGATTTTCTAGTGTAAAACAGAGATCAGTAAAAAGGCAACTGAAATACAGCACTTGAGAGACATTGCACAAACTTGGAATGGTATTTGAGAGTCAACACTGGGTGACACCTAACCCAGGAAAAATGTTAACAGTACATTAACCGTGAGATGAATCAAGCCTGTTTCATTCACAGAGTAAGTGGGAAACCCCACTGAAAAGCCCTCTCCCTGTGCTTAGGGAAGTGGCAACCATTTATTATTTCCCAACCACTTAAGCACCAGGAGGGGAAAAAAAAGTACACATTTGAGATGACCAAGACAATTTTATTGCAAGACAGACAGAACGTGACTTGTTTGCCCAGCTGTTGTTTGCCCAGAACACTGGGCACTGTTACCACCCCAGTTACTGTTGTAATTCGACATTTTCATGAAAGCACCTCGACCTTTCAGTTTCACCATCCTCTTTGGGCAAGCCCTGATGAAGGGTAAAAATGCAGCCCTGCCTCTGACTTCATGCGGCCAGAAACTCCTGACGAGGGAACGGGGCTGGGGAAGGGAAATACACTGGAAAAAGAGGGTAGAACATTAAAAATAGACATGCTGCTTAAATGCCATATACTTGCTTACAGTGTCAGTACATAAGGAAAACAGAAACAGGATCCAGTCGCATGGAGCCTCTTGCTAACTTGTTCCACCACTGCAGCCAGTACAAGGCAGCAACACTCCAACTTTTTTCCATCATCCTATTCCTACTGAAGAAAAAGAGCTCCAGCTCCTCCCTTCCCATCTGCTCCAACTGGTATTAATATCAATCAGTTATTAATGAAATATGATGACCTACAGCTATAACAGGCCTGGCTCTAACACCAAGAGAAGCTTGTTTCTGAACCTGAGGTTTATCAGGCATGGAAAGATCAATCCAGGGAACTTCAGGATATATGAAAGGTATGTACATGGGAGGGTGGGAAGATGAGCAACTGCCATGAGGATGCAAAAGAAAGGGTAGTCCTGCCCGGCTGCCAATTCCCAGGGCAGTTGTGCAGTAATGAATGGGCTGCCTCTGAAATGTCTGGATAAACATGCACCCAGAAGTTGCAAGGAGGGCACAAAACAAAATCACATGTGTTTTTACAGATTGCTAAGGATTCTGGGCCTTTCCAGGTGGACAAGCCTGCTTATCGGGAAAGCAACTTGAGAAAAGAGGAAGGAAGAGTTCCCAGAAATCAGAGGTGGTCCTGCAGCCATCTGAAGTGTCCAAGCAATCAATCTGGAAAGTTAGTTGCCAGCCAATATCATACTCTGTCCATTATTTCAGTTATGGTCATTAAACATCAAAACAGAACAAAACAAGCAGAGAGGGATGAGAAGGGAGAAATTTTAAGGGCAAAATCTGCCCTTGGAGCAAACAAAACACTATGTTGGTCCCAGACTTCAGAAGCGAGACTTTGTGTGTTGACCTCTGACAGCCGTACCCCTACAAGCGACCACTGCTGCTCAACTTCCCCACTGAGGTTTGGGTAAAGCACGGCTTTGCAGCAGCAGGCATGCACTTCTCCCGTTGTCTATTTCTCCCCAAATTTCATGCTGCCTTTAGGCACTGAGAAATCGCCTGGTCAGCAGCTCCAGGCGCCTCTCCCAGCGGAGCATGGCCCACCTCCCAAAGGGCTTCTTGCTTCCCTTCAGTCTCACAAGGCAAGTACCTTTGTTTCTCCTGGGTGGGACGAGGGGGAATTTAGATTCAGCCAGCAATCTCTCTTCTTTCTCAGCTCCCATCTGTCCTCACACCCCGCTCCACTCCACAGCTGCTCCCAGCAGAGCGGCAAGATGCAGCTCTGAAGCTCGGAAGCCCGGATGCACCCGGGCTTCAGAGCTGCTTCATGTCTCTCCCACTCCTGCCTCCTCTACCTCCTCTCCTGCGACACTCTCTTCTCCTGGAGCAGCAGATGTAGAGGAGCGGTGGTAGGAGGCAGACACATTGGAGGGGAGCCCTGCTGCAGTTCTCCTCCGGCAGGCTCAGGAGCCGCACAATGTGTGGAAACCGGCGAGGAGCGGAGCAGTATGCAAAGGGAAAAAAATAAAAAATAGTGCAAAGCGACAGCAGTGGGTAGTGCTGTTCCTCTGGGAGGAACAGAACAGGGGGAGGTGAGATGAACCAACTAGAGAATAGGAAAGGAACCAAAATGAAGAGGAGGAATAAAATGTAGAAGATGCAAAAAAGAGAAGCAGATGTTCTTGCAGCACTTATTCCCTCTGACATTCGTGCCCAGCTCTTCCATCTTCCTCCAGAACTGGGAAATGAGCTGCTACCTGCTCCCTTCCCCATTGCCACCACCCTGCCCCTGTGCCACACACAGAATGACACAAAGCCAAGAGCCCCAACACTGCTCTTGGCACCGCAGCAGGGAAGTTTGAGGATAGCTACAGACAGGACACGGGGCTCTGCTGTGGGACACAGCTAAGACGCAACATAACCTGGTGAAGCATTCTTGCTGTCCAGTCTTCTCAACAGCCTTGGATTCAAACAACCTCCATCCCCATCTCATCCTCTATTTCCTTCTTTTATTAAATAATCCTCCTCCACCTACCCTGTTCCCAGCTCCACTGGTGCAGCAGAGGGATGCCCTGAGCCTGGGGAGATGCTGCTGGTTGTCTGTACCCAGCACCTCACTTGGCTGCAGCAAATCTGCAAGGCTGGCTCCATCCAAGGGCTACCAGCCAGCTCGCCAAGGAGGGGAGCTTCAACAGCAATCCTTCACCCAATAAAATGGTCAGCTGGCCATGAAGGCTTTGCTTAGACACAGCAGACTGGTCTGGACAACTGACTAATGGGTGATTCCTATGCTGAAAAAGAGAAGGGACCTGAGGTCCACATGCACAAACCCTGGCTCACATCCTGTCCCTGATGTGACAGGGGCAGACTTGGAGCAAGGGAGCTGGCAATGTGCCTCATGCTGAAACATCTCCTAGAATAGTTCAGTCATAAGGAAAGAAGATGAGTCTTTATTTTTCTTCCAGCAGGCTTAGCTTCTTTCCTCTGGAATAGATCCTGGCTACCAGTTAAGGAGATTCCCTCCAGAAAAAAAAGCACTGGAAACAGAAACCCTTTCTTCCAAACCCACAGGGTGGAGCTGCCTGTGTCCCAGCTCTGCTGCACTTCGTCCTCGTGGGCACTGAGGTTACTCCTGCCGGTGGGGGGACGAACGGACTCCCTGCCATCCCACAGCCCATCCCATGGCTGGCAAGGTTCTTGTCTGTGAGGACCCAGAACCACACAGGGGGAAAACAGAGTTTGCCTCAAAAAAACCCCATCTTCTATTTTGTAATTTATTCACGAACTCCTCCAATTTCAGGGAAAAGGTGGGTGAGCTATTTTCTTCAATACTTGGAGACACTACAGGGATGAAGGGGGCAGGCAGCAAGGGACAGCAGGGTGAGAGAACAATCTCAGCCAACACTGGGAACTTGCAAACCCTGAACCAGCTACAACAGTGACAACGGCTACAAAAATCCCTTTTTTGAAGCATAAATGAAATCCTCAGGCGGCTACACCACAAAAACACCTTCTGTCCCCCTCTTTTAAAGAGTCACAGTCAGGACTCATCAAAGCCACTTATAAAGTATCTGGCAAAAAGATCCCAAACATTAAAAATGGTTCTCTTTATTTTGGCACGCCAAGACTCACAGCATGTAGAGGTCTGTACCAGCAAGAAAGGAGGGATGGGCCAACACATCCTGGTAAAATGAGAAAGGATACAAATCTTGGCTCCCCGTTCAAACTGAACCAGAACTGAACTGTGCCTGAGTGATGAAAAAAATCTTATGGGATTTTCAGCTCGTTTCTGTAGGCTCGAGATCAGATTCTGAACTACTGTGTTTATCCAAAAGTGAACCAGACCTTTGAATATTTGGAGGAGTATTCACTGCTGAGCCGCGTTTTTCTTGGATGTCAAAAGCACGGGAAGTTCTCATATTTTTTAATAGAGAAGAGAAGAGGGATAAGGTGCGGGGGGAGAAGGAAGAGGGCCTTTTTGTTGGTACGACATAAATAGTATATTGCATACAGCTGCTTGCGCGCTTCCCTGTGTGGTCAACAAAACAGGGAACATATTTTAAGCTTGTTTTCCAAAACACTGCATGACAAACTTGTACTCAGAGGCCCATGAAATACGGCCCCTGACAGTGGACATCTTGCCACGCTCCATCAGATACTCGCTGCTGTTGGGTGAATGAAGGAAGCAAAACATTGGGACAGCCCAAAACACGAAAACTAAGGCTGCAAATCACATCTCTGCACTTCTATGGCACAATCTAATTTAGAACAGCTTGTAAAAACCTTAATTTCAACAGATCCTGGTAAAGCAAAAATAGGCGAGGTTCAGATGGAGGAGACAAAAATGATTAGAGGCCTCAGCAGATACTAGGCAAGATTGATAAGGGTGGGAGTGTTTAGTTTAGCAAGAGATGAGTAAGAGGGGAGATGATAACAAGTACACAAATTGTGACTTGGCCTGAGAGGGTACATCTGGTACTTTTGCCATTTCTCATAATGCAAGAAAAAGGGGACATTGAATGAAGTCAGGAAGCAACAATCACCAAAAAAAATTAAAGCAGATAAAATGATTTTTTTTTTCCTTTCTTAATACACAACTCATAATTACTCTCTGGAACTTACTGTCACAAGATATCACCAGGGCCAAGAGCATGGGGAGGATGCAAAGAAAGGATTAGACACTTGCAGTGATAGTCATGAGAGCATTTACAGCATTTACCTTCGGAAAGACAGAAATAGAAATCAAGGTACAAGTGTTTATGCTTCAGGGCACGAACCAACCTTCAATTGCTGGAGGCTGGGAGGACACTTTCCCGCATGGACAGGTCCTTCACCGGCTTCTGCCCAAGGACTTCAGCCAGGGCTGGAGAGGTCCAACAGGATGCAATTGCTCCTGCTCCTCTGTCTTTCCACGTACCTCAGTCCTGCACCTCTGATCCCAAAGCCCATTCCTCAGCCCACCCTGAGCCTCCTCAACCCTCAGGGAGCTTCTGGGAAAGGGGGGCCAGCCACGTGCATCAGCCCAGCCCCTGTCCATGTCACCTGGCCCCAAGCTGCTCATTTCCTCTTTCTTCTTCACATCACATTTAAGTTTCAGGTCCTTATTTTGCCAGCCCTTCCTCTCCCTGCTATTTCGACTGCCATTTTTTCTCCCTCAAACCTGAACCCCCAGCTCCAGCCCCTGCCATGCACTTGGGCTCTCCAGGTAGTGCTGACCCCCTGGAGCCAGAAGGCGAAGCATCCACCTCCTCCTGCCCAGACCCACCAGGAATGGACAAGCTTGAACGCAACTTCAAGATGTCAGGCAAATTTTCCCTTTCTCGATGTGAAGCCATTCCTCAGAGGAAAGCCACATCCCTGAGGAGGAGGAGGACCCTCCTGCCGATCCGGCACCTGCGGGGCAGTGGCAGTCAGGCGCTATTATGGACCGCAGAGCTCATCAACGCGCTGGAACTGACATGCGACTCGGGGAGACAAAGAGAGATTCTGAAAGCAAGTCAGTCTATTAAATTTATACCTACCTGCACAATGTGAAGCAAACCACATCTCAGTTTCCTTTCATGTGCATGACAGTCTTAACTTGTTTCTTTTAATCCCATAAAAGCAGCTAAAGCATGCAACATGCTTCCCGGAGATGAGGCAAACCTGTATTTTACTTCCTGACAGTGATCTAGTTTATAGGGTGTTGTTTTGTTTTTTTTTGTTTTTCAGGGAAGATAATGAACATCGTCCAAAGCTGGTATTATAAAGGAAACACTACACACTACATGCTAGACACCTGGCATTTAAAAAAGAATCCCATAAATTGACACCGTCTGTAACGGACCAAACACAGCTGCAACCCCTTGTGCTGCACAGACACCGGCACTGGAGGCTGGAAGATCCCAGCATCTCTCGCCAAGGTTTTCTTTGGAAATCAGCACCCTTCTGAAAAATCAAAGCACCTCTCGTTGAGTCAGTCACACCCCAAGTACGACCGGGGAGATGACCAGGGCTGTGTGACTACGCAATAAATCCAGCAAATCCAAAGGGCCGAAGCAGTAATCCATGGAAACGTTCCAGGCAAGAGGGGGGTTTAAGTGCCTTTAATTCCCAGCTGCAAGCCCAACAAGCTGCCAGAAGGCGGAGACCACTGAACACAAGGGGTTAATGGCCTTGCTAAAGAAAATGATCCACATAATTTCCTTTTATCATAAAACAATACGTTTATTATTTTCTGTATATCTGTTAAAGGGCATGGCCTTCTGAGTGGAAAACAAAACACAGCTTGGTCACATGTTTATTTGCTTCAGCTACTCCCTTTCCCTTCTGATAAATAATCAAACATGCCATCCAGAAAAAACAAAACCAGTGAGCTGGGAAATTTGATGGTCATCAAATAGACTAAGATACCAAGAAAAGCAGCCCACTGTTCCCACAGAGAGTTTTCTGCCCCACACCTACACTAACATCTGAGTAAATAACTTCAGTCACTCTTTCCATTTTCCCCATGCAATTACTCCTACTGTTAAACAAATTGTCCTTAAGGCAGTTGCAAACACCATTTTTTTTCTGCAAAGTAGAACAACTTCTGAACATTAAAAAGCCAGACTAGCAATATATTTTCAAAATATGTTTGTTGTACTTGCGGTTTGGCTGAACACACAGCTTGATTTCTCTCTCTCTTGCTCTCTTTTCTAGGAAGATGGGGGTTTAAGGTTTAAAATTTTAAAGACTATTTGAATCTTGGAGCAGCAGGAAAAGCCTCAAGGAGGATGGGTTTTCTCCATAGGGCAGGCAGCATATTTTCCATTTTCTCTTATGTTTCACACTACACAAGCACCACGAATGCTTGCCAAAAAAAAAAAAGTTACCTGCTATTTCAGTGAACTTTTGCAGAGGGGAGAAACCACTGAGAAATATCAAGCATTTTTTTAAGTCACTTGAACAGAGGGGGAAAAATCCAGCATCTGTGTTGTGACATGGATTACCCAGAGGATCTACACTATCTTCCAACAACCCCTGAAGACCATTCATACAACAATCATTAATACTGAAAAACTGCAGAGAAAATCCCTCACGTGAGAAGTTAACAACCATTACCCGGCGTGAGCACGCTTTCCCTTTCCTTTTGTAGTACCACAGGTCTAAACAATAGTCATATGAATGAGATAATAGCCATGCTTGTCTCAGCAGCCTGATTTTTATTAGCATGAAATTGGTACAAATATTAGCGAGGCTGGTTCGCATGCGGTGCCAGAACCACGATGCAAACAATTTGTGGAAAACAAAAAAGCGACTCGGTGGGTTTGTGCCACTTCTGCTGCCCAGAGCAGCAGCCACGTTTCCCTTTCTTGGGGGGGTTTGTTGTTTAGGTATTTTTGGCACTTGTGCAGGGAGAAGCTGCAACACCCGGCGAGCAGCAGGGACGGCTGCTCCCGTGCCAGAGGGACATCGCAAGGTGACGAGCACCCCAAAAAAGGACTCGGTCCTCCTTTGGTTCTCCAAAGCCATGCCAAAAACCCCACCCTTGTCAACACCGCAGTAAACAACCTGAACTAGCTGCTTTTGCTTCAAACCAAAGCAATTCCCCTCTCCTGTGCTCCAAGCTGCCTGCGCAAGGCAGCGCATTAAAAGTTCAGCCCTGCCTGCACGCTCCTTTCCTCTGAGCGCTCGCAGAGAAAATGAAGAGTTTAACAGAGTGAGCTCTTACTGTCTGCCTTTAGATTTCCGTCTTCGCGCTGGAGATGTTTCTGGCTGTTTCTGTGAAGCGGGGGCTGAAGAATGGTAAAAAGATGTTTGAATAAACAGGAAGTGCCGTGCAGCCGGAGCACAGGCTGGAGGGAGACGCTGGAGCACTGCCCTTCGCGGCAGCCACCGGGCTCTGCCTCCACAGTAGCAACCTCTGCTTTTACTAAATGACAAAGAAACCGCAAAGCATTCCTTCCCTAATTCTTCCCTTGCGAAGTGGTGAGATCAGCCGGAGCTCACAGGTAATCTCAAAGTTGGGTTTAGCACTACACAGGAACAAAAATCTAGCGATTCTGCACTATTAAACCTCCCCCATCTGTGAGCAGAAACAGGCAGAACTAATTATGTCCCCAACTAGACCAAACAGCAGCGAGAAGCACACCTCGCTGCTGTATCTAGGCAAATTCGGATTTACACGGAAGTCCAGCCAAGCTTGACGCTCCTACCCCTCGACAGTGCTGTGACTTGCTCTGGAAACCGGCTCGGGAGGCTGGCCGGGCTGCAGAGCTGTTTTCTCTAACTGCGTGAACTGAAATATAAACAACCGCCCAAAAAATACAACTTGTCTCGGGCGCAGGGACTTGCATCCAGCATCTCCGAAAGCGTAACTTCAGCATTCCAGCAGATGCCACCCCTCCTTCGTTGTCTCCTTCCCCTCCCTAAAACAAACTACCTATTTAACTGGAGATGACTAACTAACCGTCTCCCCACCCAATTATCAAAGCCCTGTCTGCTGTCATATTGGTGACATGACACAGATATTGTCAAGAAAAAGTAAACTGGGGCTGGCACTCGAAGGCAGCTCGTGAAGAGATGAGCAGTCGAACAGCCATATTCAATAAGAAAGAGGAACAGGATTCCTTTAGAAAATCTATTGCTGTTGTGGCAACGTGCTGCTGCCACTGAAGGGACTGATTTGTTATTTAGCATGTAGTCTTGGACTGTCTGTCATTCTGGGTGCTAATGCTCTGCTAAAATAACTCATTGGGAGCTGTCAGTGGGATGTTTACATAGGCCCCCAATCTTTTCTTCATACAAGGAAATTTTTTACTGGAATTCATCTTCTTTTGATCTCACATTCAAAGCAACAGCAGCTTGATAGACATGCAAGTCTGAAAGCAAATCCAGACGCTGAAGATAAACCGCCAGAGTATGACAGGCAGGAGCATCTAAAGCTTATAAAAATGAAGAGAACAGCATGTCGTCTGAGTATTACAATAGCAGAAATCAAGAGACATATTAGGTGGAACTGATCAGCCACAAAAACAGTTCAAAAGGCAGATCATAGAAACAGAAGACTAAGCTAGAAAAAAAATAAAATTGGAAAGATCTGCTTTACAGAGGCATCACCTCCTTTCTGAGCACCGCGGCGTTTCCGCTCCAGCATGTAAACTTAAGGGGAAAAAAAGAACAGGGCTGGTGCTGTCTCTACTAACTCAGCAGTTCTTACCTTCAACTCACCAATTAATTTGCCGAGTGTACGTTTCAATTACATGTTATTCAAAGTGAAATAAAAATAGGACACTGTGCCACTCGCATCTATAGCCCAGCCCTCCCCAACACCACAGGGATGGGGAGTTGGTGCCTCTTTGTTAGCAACTGCATCCCCCAGCAAGGTGCAAAAGGGGCCCTGGCCTGAGCCCCTGCCACCATTTTAGCCTGTTCATCTTTCAAAGGACTGAATCGTGGGATGCTCCTGAGCTCTGCCTCTGCCACCAGTGGAGAAATATTAGTTCAGAAGGTAATTTTATTTAAATTAAATTATGTGTGCCAAAGAGTCCACAGCTATGTTCCGAAGGCGACACTTGCCGGGAAACAGTTGCTGAAACTTTCTCTAGAAACCCATACAGTTTTAATTTTTCTTCCCCAAATAAGCTTCTTATTCTAATTGAAGTCAGCAAATATAATGAAAAAGTAATTCTCAAACAATTTTGTACTTAGAGCTGTTTGTTAACAAACACTGAACGAGCAGCAGTGTTAGGTTAAAGGGCAGCAGGATTCCACATTATAATTTAGCCTGCGGTTATTTCTGATTAAGAACACCCTCCGGGATGGCAAAGCAAGATCTTCTCTTGCAGCAGGCATAGCTTTTAAAATTAGCCTCCTTGCAATAATAAAACCAACAGGAAAACTGTGGATTTAAAACTGTATTAACCAATTTGAAGTGGTGCAATCAGTTTATGTCTTGCTTTCTGCAAACCACTGTTCCCTGCCTTAGTCAAGTTTCAAATGTAAAAATGCTGCCTGGATTCTGAAACTGTTGTAAGAAAGTCACCTTCTGTCATGCTTATGTAGCTATCTAATGTGCTAAAGGCTGATTATTTATCTTTAAACTGTACTAGTTTAATCTTTTAAGGTCACCACTAATCTGCTCCAACCTTTTAAAAAATAGCAGCTTTCAAGACTTACTGCTGGAATCACTAAACTCTGAGCTGAATGTCATTGTAAGGGATACATTAGCCAGAGTGAGTGTAGTTTTACAATGTAAACACCAAATATAAATCCCCACCTAAATGAGAAGAAAAGTATGATGTCCATGCCAGGAGAAATATCAGTAAATAAGACCAATGCCATATTATTCCACACAAATATCGTTACAAATCATGTCGCTATTTATTTCTCCTCCCCCTCCTTTCCCAGTACAAAACTTGGGTATAATTTAAAGATCATTAGGTGGGGTGTTTTTATCTTTTCCTTTTCTCAGCAGCAACTTTGCCTGCCTGCTGCGAAGCCTCCTGACCACATTTGGAAGTTGTTGTAAAGTCCAAATCCCCCTCACAGGTTATTTGTGTGCTTGTGCTGCACAGCAGCCTTTTATACTCTTCTTTTTACTTTTCCCCTAGACTTCTTCTGGACTTGAATGTCACAGTAGACCTTGAATGTGAAATGGCTTCAAGCTAATTGCTTTAATTGCTTGAAGATGTGCAGGCAGGTGAAACCTGATCCCCTTGGCCATTGTAGAGACCAGGAACAACACAGGAATGTTTACATAGTGGTTTGAGTTTAATAGACAGTAGAGCTGAGTTTCAGACAGCTAGCAAAAACACAGCTAATAGGTGACCTCTTAATGTAGTCCTCCTTTTTAAAAACAAAATACAATTTCATTTTATATAAGGCAATGTCCCTAAATGCCAAGGTTATCTGCTTGACTTTTTGAGTGAGCATGCACTGCGTTGCACCTGACATTAATACCAGAAACTCTATCCTGAATGCATTTCCCTCTACCTTAAAACAAAAAGCACTTTATGTGTCAGTCACCTTACAAACAGATTAGAGCTGGATGGGGTTTCCTCGTAAGTGCAGTCATTTTAATTTAAAATTGAGTGTTTTTCACCACTGTCATACTCCTTCCCCCTCCTCCCCTGGGCACTCCTACCCTCTGGTGGGCACCGGCACAAGCCCTTGGAGGGGTCTTCTGGAAAGGCCAAGTACTTTTACTGCTTTTTCCAGAGCTTCCAATACATTCCAGTACATCACCACACTGTGAAGATACAGACTAGCTGCAAGGCACTTCTGCAAAGGCACAGTTTGGTTTCACACACGGCATAAATTCAGCAGCTCTTCCGCAGGCAAAACTCTCCTGACTGAGAACTGCAGCATTTGGGGTCACTAACGATCAGGTTTGCTTTCCAAGAATCATGAGGTAAGTAAAACACACTTGAAACCAGTCAAAGACCAGTGTGCAGGTACAGCACAAGTGTAAAAAGCAAAGACTGAATTTGGCAGCAGTGGTAGCATAAAGGTATTTACTGTAGGTCTAGTCCAAGAAACAAACACTGAAAACAGGTAATACCAAATAGTCACTTTCCTGGCGCACGCACTTCAAGTTTTGTTGCCAAGCCTAAAAAACAGTTAAAACCACTTGTATTGAGTGAATACCAGCCGACAAATGACATATGTTGTATCCCAGACATAAAAGAATAAATAAAATAACATATTTGGAGGAAGGAAAAAGGAAAGGCAATTGGAGACATAAGACTGGAAAAAGCACAAGCACACTGAGGCAGAGGAGATGAGGCCAAACTAACGTGTAAGGAAAGCAATTCCCTGCCACACAGCCCTGCAAATAAAGTCTGATTGTGGCAATTCCACTCAAAAAGTTTCAAATTCTCTAGTACTTTATGCTGGAGCTACCAACCCCTTGAACAGAAGCAAACAGAAGCAGGAGGGAGGCTGCTCCAGCCACTCTCGATGCATCTGTGGCTCCCAGGAAGACAATAGACACTGGCTGCTCTGCTCTACCTTGCCTGTTATTCCCAATCCTCTGAAGCAAATGAGTAACTGATCTTAAATAATACAGAACAAAGGGAACAATAGGAGCTGGAAAGCAAGCTGGGATACTTGGGAACATGCCTCTTTCTTTTGAGAGAGAATCTCGCCAGCACACATGCACACACTGAGTTATAGAAACACAGAAGTTGTTGTCCTGTGCTGTCCCCTGTCCCCGCCCCCCCCACAACCTCCTTAAAAGCTCAAATTCCAGCCACTGTGGGGTTTTAATAGATTTTTTCTGTATGGCCTGAAAGATTAAGAAAAAAAGGAGAAAGTTCAGAATAGGGAAAAAAAAAAATTAGAACAGTGTCAATTTAAAGATTTAGTATAAACTAGTCCAAGCCTGTGGGAGGAACGCTAAGTGGAAAAAGTAAACACGGTCCCCCCAAGAAGTTCCCCTGGAAGCCGAGCAGGCAGCCAGTGCCTGGTACCCGCTGCCCCGCGCCCGGGGAGGTCAGCCCAGCTATGCTAAACTGACAGGTTCAGTTTACAGCAGGCCAGCACTTTGTTTGGATATACTGGCCTTGCTCACCGCCAGCTTAACAACAGATGGCTCGAAAACTTTCATTATGTTGCAGAGGGCTGAACTGCAAACAATCGGGAAAACTGTGAAAAGTTTAACTCCCTGCAAGCCGAGCGGGGAAGCGCTGCCCTCGCCAGCCGGCGTCTCCTCCCGCCCCGGCCATGGGCGCCTTTAAATTAATTAAAGCGGGATGGGATGATTAATCATACCTGCGCACGGTCCTGGGGATGCCTGGGAAAAAGAATTTGCGATTTGACAAGGTCATTTCAATAAAAGTAGCATTCCAGGAGAAAATGGACTTTGACGGATTGCAAAGCTGATTTTAAACCTTCCTCAAGCCTCTGGCTCTAGGAAAGTTATAGAAAGTTTCTGCAGTAATCCTCCAATTGGGGTTTATCAGGAGCTTTCTGATGAGTGTTCTTCCATCCACAGAAATAGAGCCTCCATTCCTCAAATTCCCACTTCAAACTTTTGCCCTCCATGGCAAGAGAAGGCCACCAAATAATCTAACATGCAGATCTGAATATGATTTATCCAAATCTGTGTATAATTTAAATATTCATCGAACTGATTTGATTCATATGCACCCTAATATCTTTTAACGCTCTAAGGCAGGTTATAAATGCACCTTCCAAGGTTTAATTCAATTGACAGTCTTATATACATCTTATCACTGAAAACGCATTATTTTATATTATTCAAGAAATGAACAAATCTGTTTTCCACAAATGTATTTTAAAAGCGACTCTTTCCTGTTATTGAAAGAAAATTGTGTTTATTACTCCTTTAGCATAGTGTAAACTCATAAACGTCAACAGAGAGTACAAGGAAAACTGTCAACTAAATATTGTTTCCTTCATGAGCTGCTCTTCCAAGTCAATTACGCCTTTCAACTTCTGGGGCATTGTATGATAAACTGGCAGTAAAAATCATTCACATTAATATACCATGGTGCCTTGCCTGCAAAAGGTAATTAAAGAAGTAAATGACTCATAAGAATAGACATATTAGCTGCAAAATGAAAGGCAACTGAGCTGCCACATGAAAATATGTACCATTAAGATACTGCATTTTCATATTCCTGTAATCAGCTTCAGTAGACTAATGCTTATTTAATCCAGTTCTCGCCTAAGTCCATCAACAACTGTTTTTTGCTGTTTTCTCCTTGACTGAACATTATGTGTGCAGGTTTGGAATAAATACTGCAATAAGATTTTTGCATAGTCAATTGAAGAACAGGTTTTTTATCTTTTAAAAACTATTTTTCTTTCCCACCAAGAGGAATACAGCAGAGAAGGATACCAAGAAACCTCACATTTCACGGGGTTCTTTCCATGCCAGTACGTTTTGAGTGAAATATATACCCTGGTCTAGCATTTACCATTTTGATTTGTGAAATACAGCAGGAAATCAAGCCTCATCTTCCAACTTTCCTGTTCTTCATATGGGAAAGGGTTTTCCATGTTAATGCATGTTTTCATTAGGGTTAGAAAAATTAGACAGGTTTTCCCTTTCTTAAGTCTTTGATACAAGGTGGGGCAAGGAGAGGAATGGGCCCTGCTGGATTTGTGGAGGAGATGGAGCTGCAGGCTGGGGAGCCTCAGGGGCATCACTCCCAACCATCTGCTTTGCCCAGCCCAGCCTAGCCTCAACTGACAAGACCCAAACTCCAAACCCACACAGGCGCCATCCTGGCATCCCACCTTGGCAGCAGAACTGCCAAGCTCATCACAACAGGCTCCTGATTTTTGGGAAGGGCCATTGCTGGGAGCTCACCCTGCAGTGCACATCTCGGTGCACATCTCAGCCCACCCTGTTTCTGTAGCCACCACATAAACCAAAGCCTTCTGGTGAAGGGTCTTGCTTAGAACTTCACAAGCCCATCCTTCTCCTCCCAAGGGGATGGCAGGGAAATGGTAAAATTCAGGGAACAAAGTACACTTGTCTCCAAAAGAAAACACCCTGCAAAATACTCAAACATTTATAGCTCATCCTGTTTGCAAGGAATAATTAAAATATTCTTTTCATCACAATAATAGCTCTGTAAGGCCAAGATCCAAACTGCTTTTGACTGCACAGCTCTCACAATTATTTCATTTTCTAAAGTATGGGGTGGAGTGAACTCCAGTATCTCAGCTATTGCTACGGTGCTCTGTTGACAAATGCTGACTTTCCTAAATGGCAGACGCCGTGTATGTACCATCCATCCTTTATTTATTGTGCCCGACACAGGTTTATCCTTGCAAAAAGAGATTTTTCAATAAAAATCTTCACACATTGCTTCGCAACCTGCATTATATGTTGCTTATTTATCACTATCAGTACGAAATAGTGTAAGACTTAAAATGTAGGATCAATCATTATTTAAACTGTATTATTGCTTCTCCATTTGAGCAGACATCACTTTGTACCCACAATTAATGAGCTCTAGTCCTTTTTCTAATTAAGGAACAAAGGTTCTTGTGTGCAGAGTATAGAGTGACACTGTCTAGAGAACACACATTTAAATAGAAGAGAATCCTTCTAATTACCTTACAATAGGATTTTTCATATCCAGGAACATAATAGGATCAAGAAATTAGAGCATTTCCAACAGCATTTACAAATAAGTCATTACTAAACACTGTTAAAAGGTAATAACGGATCCCTAAAAACAAGGGGACCTTATGGACACTAGTGCCTAACACTTCCATATTTATAGAATTAACCTTTGAGCATTGATACAGGGAAGATGCAACACAGAAATTATTTTACAGATGTGTATACAAAGAGATAAATCCAAAAAAAAATGAGGAGTCAGCTATTAGAGCCTAAACCACTTTAGGCTCGCACAGATTAGGATCCAAACACATAATTAAGAAAGTCAGAAAGGTAACCTCACTTTATCCAGTAATTAGGGCTGTTAGAAATCAGATACTGTCTCTTAAAAGTGTTACAAATACACGGCACTACTAAATAACCTGCACTGCTGGGAAAGTATACTCGCTATCAAGGGCAAAGCTGCTATACACTGAGGTAACAGTAAATGACAGACTGTTGTTCAAGTCCATTAGCTGCTATGTGATAGGAGCACATTCACTAGCACACGACCTGTGAAAAATCTTAGATCTCTTTAAATCTTTGAATTGGATTGCTGCATTAATTCTTAAGAACTGCAATCCTTCAACCAAGTCAAATTACCCTCATTAACAGGGGAAAAACTGCCTCTGCAATAAGTTTAAAAAAAAGAGATATTTATTACCTATAATCACTTTCACGTACTTCACCTGGAAGTGTGACAAACTGGGACAACAACTTCAGAGGCTGGCACCAGTTCAGCTGCTGGTGGGGCCGGGGTGGAGGGGACGTGCCGTGCACGCGTCACCCTCTGTGCCTGTGCGCGCCCCTGCACCGACATTCAGCGTGAATACGTGTGCTTCTTGGGGAAAAACCTCAATGAATGTTCTAAGAAAAGAAAAATCGCTAAGAAAAAGCACAGGCACTGAAGCAATCTGTGTGTGTGCGCGCCACTGAAATAACCGCAAAAGAGGAGGGGAAATTCTTCAGTTATTCAAGGCTTGATTAGAACACTACTTCATAATTAGGCATGTTACAAGTATTGTCATCGACCAGAAAATTCATGTACTAACTCAAAGGTCTCAGAAGCTGGCTCAAGCCTTCTATTCATTAACAACATCTGCTATTAATGTTTAACCCTCATAAACTTGCACCAAACATTCAGCATTCAACTAAGCTTAAAAATAAATATTTTGTTGTGCTGTTTTATCCGGGTGGTGATCTGCTCAGTTCTGCGGATATCAAGAACCACTACAACAGCCAGAGAGATAACAGACAAATATTTGGTCATTGTTGAGAAGATGCTATTTCTTTCTCCAGTCACTGCTTCTCTGCACTTCAGATGCTACAGATCCCGAGCCAGGCCAGTGCAGCACAATAAACAGCAATGCAGACATACAGATATACATGCACCTATATGATGGTATGAATCATTGATTTTGAAGATGAAACTCCCGAGAACAATTTTCTGGCCAAGTGTTCTAAAGGACCCTCTGTTTAAATTTTTTCTAATTTAAAAATGAGCATTCCCGGGACAAAAGATTCCCTGCGAAATGGGGAGCCGAGTAAGACCAGGATCCAGCAATGAGAAACAGAGCGTTTCATCTTTGTTTTACTGCTGTGAGTCCAGATGAGAGCCCTGATCTTGCAGTCAGATCCTAATGGGCAGATCCTTGGAAGAGTCTTTGGAAAGACTCATTTCCACCGGTGTGGTTTTAATGTAAGCGTTGCAATCTGCTTGTGCAGGCTCATTTACAGCGTGGAGACAGAGCTAAGTGGTGAGCTAATGCGACCCTCTAATGACTCCTGCAAGCGCATCCGGACATCCCCCGTCCCTGTCCCTCTTCCCGCAGATGGATGTTGGTAGCACAGTCCCTGCCAGGCCCATCCTGGCTCGCAGGGGCAGCCCTGGAGCGCTGGCAGGCAGCTCCCACAGCTCCCTGCCCTCCCGGCTCCCTCCTGCCCGCACCGGCCCAGCCGACCCCTGCGCAAGCCGACCCCCAAGTCTCCACAGAGCTTGGAATTCCAGCATCATGCGGGCAAAGATCCCGCCTGCGCTCATCTCACCATCATTTCTAATCTGCAGCAACGCCAACATACAAACCAAGCCACAAAAGTAATGAAAAATACAGCTCTTTTTGTCTTCAAACATGACATTCATGGCGGATTCACTGTCTGCATGTTGCAGCACGCTCTATTCTTAGCACCGTGCCTTTTAAAGTTAGGCCCATTATTTTCTACGGTGTATCAAGATCAGTATGTATAACATATGCCATATTGTTGACACTTCCCTGGATGTACTGCACACCATATGCCTAAAGCACTAAAAGGGGTGATGAACAGAGTGGCAATACTGAAAGGAGAACAAGATACACCGAGCATGTTGAATGAATTCAGTTATATAATTCAGCCAATAAGAGTTTCCATACATTTAACAATCTCCTCTTTCCCCCCCCCCCCCCCGCTTTTTCTTTCCCCCCCTCTTGTATAAAAATGAATTTAACAACTTTCCACTGTTAAAAGTTAACACGCTGGACACGTATTCAAAGCAAACATTTAATCACAGTGGGCCCACCAGGTCTAAAAAGTATACATGTAAAGATAGATCATATATAATCACACCAATAAAACAAACAAAAAAGGACTATTCATACATTTTAGCAATAAACTAAAAAAATAAAACATACAGTTCTGCTCCTGCTTCCACCCGTCCTTTCTTTTACCTTGCATAAATCTATACCCCAAGTCCAATTCCTAGAACTAGGGAAGATGTCATCTTGCCCATCTTCAGATCTTTATTTACTAGTTTCTCTACTAAGAATTATTATTTGAAGAACCCAGAAACTAATGCTCTCTTACACTACAGTATTTTTGTCCAAATCTTCTGGAACGGATTATAAAATTGAAATGTAAGAAGGAATATAGCCGAGCTATATTTATAACACGAATGCTGCTCTTCAGCATCTGATACATACACATGTGTATCCTCATTTCTATGCCAACTCTCAGCACGCTCTAATGGGTACACTAGCTACATACTCGTCATTAAAATAAAAGAAAAAAGAGAAAAAAAAAAAAAAGGAACTGACTCATCACTGAGAACAGTTTTGACAGTACTTGCATGCAAAGCCCTGGCAGAGAGGTTCAAGCTACTTAGTTGTGACCACCTACAAATGACAAACTTTGGAGTGAATTAATAATTAGAGGAAAAAAAACCAAACATGCAAACTCTCAGCACAGGAACAGGCTGATGCACAGGTGAACCCAGGTCTAACCTGCAAGTTTAGTCCTTGGAGTTATGTGCTACCTGGAGGAAGAAAAAGATCTGGAAAGCAGGTATCACTGCAGGGAATTCCCACTGACACTGACAGGGTCAGGGAAAACAGAAGGGTGACACAGAAACACACGCCAGGAACACACAGGACCCTTCCAGCGGGAGAATCCCAGCTGGCATCCAGCACAGGGGAGGTGTAGGGAAGCAGGCTGCTCTCCTGGCATACCAGGAGCACGGCCAGCTCGTTACAGGGATGCTGCTAATGCTGTGGAGCTAATGATGCCACGCAAAGCTGAAGCTTTCCCGTCCTCTGTCGTTAGTGCCACTATGCACCCACAGGCAATGGATCAAAGGGGCTATGAGAAGATAAGGAGAATCCATTTTAATTTCAAAACAGGAAAATTCTGGCACAGGAGATCACTACAGAAGATCAGTTCTGTTATGTATCCGTGGTGTGTTGAAGGGGAATGTTGCATTTTAAATGTACACACACATACCTATTTATCTGAGTAAGCAATGTCATTAGCAGAATAAAACAACCTAAAAGGAACATGGGCCTTTTGTTAAAGTGGAAGAATCCTCTTCGTGAAAAACATCAAAGAAAAGGAACACATGCTCACATTTAAAAACAGTGTAGGCCTAATACAGAACATCAAGACGTTAAAAAAAAAAAAAACAAAACCAACACAAACCAACTAAAAACCCCCCTTTGCTTCACAATATTTTCCTTAGAAACAAACTTAGTACTTACTGCTGGCCAGGAACGGGCTGCCAGTGCCCATTTAAAGTGCTGGCTATGCAACTCACTGAGAACTCAGATAAGAATTAATATACACAAATTTCACATTGTCAAAATTAGGACAAGTGGAAGTTTTGTGAGTGGAAACACTTGCACTGCATCAGTATTAGGCCAGAAAGTAAACAGAGTATGTTCCAAAAAATTAGAAAAGGAAGGGGTTTAGACAGGCATGCCAGTGCCTGCTCTGTTCCTACTCTGAGCTTTCTCTGGAGGAAAACAAAACAAAACAAAGCAAACCAGAACAGCTTAATTTTGCAAAAGCCACGACTGTACAGCTATTTGCAGAAGGAAGTGGTGAGCAGGCAACACCTCCTGTCAGCATCCCTGGGGCTGTGCCTTCAGTACATCAATGCTGGCCATGAGATGTCAAGTTAGGGTGTGAAAAAGCCTTTTACCTTCTGGTCTCTAGCTCGGGGCTGGTCCAAGCAGAGCACAGCCAAACTTTCTACTGGCTGTTGGCGACGTTCGTTTGATGGACTTCGTCCAGTTGCTTGTGGACTACTGTCCATATTAGGAAAAAATCCCACTTGACGCTGGCACTGGGATCCAGCCCTGTCCACAGACACCGGCAGCACTACAGACTGCCTCAGCAGCCAGGTTGAGACACAAGGATCACAGCCATGTCAATGTGCCCCGGGTCCTTAATAAACAGAATCATCTAAATTCAAAAACAATTCTACCATGGCTAATTAAAACATCTCTTGTGCTTGCTCTGTAAGAAAACCCACACAACAACACTTGAGCAACAAAAACAAAAGTAAAAAAATCCCCTAAACCACTGTGTGGTGAACTTTGTTTCCTTTTCCGAGCGGCACTGGTGACATTTGCAGGGCAGCTCGGGAGGGTAAAAGGCCATCACTACCACGACAGCTTTTAATTCTGCCAGGCAGATCCCCCAGACCTGTAACGAGTGTCTGCTTCCTACCCACCAGGCCATTAATCACCCAGACTCCTACAAGGTTCAATTCATGTGCCCACTCAGAGAACTCATGAGATGCCTGATAGTCATGTGTCATTCGAGAAGGGAACAAAACCGTATTCTTCTCTGAACTGAGGTAGCTCCTATTACCAAGAGACTGTCTCCCCTGGGAGCGACCAGAAGAGCAAAATGAAGGGGAACTGACTCAAAGCTCTGCCTCACAAAGACGCATAATTGATGCAGAAGGGAAAGAGAGTTATAAGGAATCTGCCACTACCCTTATTTTGCCAATAATACGGGGAATCGATGAAAGGGTTTTGAAAGTGGTGAAAAATATCTCCAATTTTTACTAGATACATCCCAGACAGACAGGATGCCCTTCAGCAAAGACCGCTCTCCTCCCTGGATAAGAGCTTGGCAAATCAAAGGAGGGTTTTGCCACCTTAAAATTGGACCATTTCTTCTAATGATTAACTTCACTCTTCTAGGGACCTTTTGAGCGGCTGGACGTGATGCCTGGGCTCTATGCATGCTCAAAAATCCTTTGTTTCCCTTTATATCCCCTGCTTCATAAATCTTGATCCTTATCTACTGATGCTCTTAAAAGCCTGGGAGATACCAACCTGGGTATGTGTGAACCAGGGGTAACTGACCCCTTCCCAGACTGAGCTGAAACGTGACACACAAATGTATCATCTGACATTGCCATTTCCTGGAAATGACAGGTGGAAAGAAAAGGGTATAAAAAAGGGAAATGGGCACTTTTGCAGCTTAAAAAATAAATGGTTGTACTGCTCTGCATTTGATAGAAAATTAAGGAAAAACAAGCAGGAAAAATCCTGCCCTCCTACTGCTTCTTACTGCTTTTTTTCCTTTAATTACTGCTCTACTAGGTAAACTAATGGATAAAACTGAGAAAAATATAAAAACCTACAAGCACCCCAGCAATTGCTTCACATCCTTGTTATTTTCCTGGAAATACCCATGCCTCAATAGAAATGTTATCCACATTCTCTTTTTCCAAATTTTTCCCCTTACAAAATTCAGCAACAAACAAGAGAGCGCAACTAAGTTTCAGGCAGCCTGGCACATTCACTGCCACTCAATGTTTTACCTTTCTCACTGGCACCTTTTGATCTCTCAGGCTTTGGGAACACTAAGCTGAAGTGATCTCCTGCTGTAATTCATAATTACCAATTCACAGCTATTTCAGCACTCTGTAGATGCCAGCCTGCTGCTCAGGTGTCAATACAGAATTGAAAAATGCTGACATTTTTTGGCCAGTTGAGATTTTTTGATTTTTTTCAAAATTCTCCCCATTCCTCCACAGTGCTACAAAAACCATAGTGAGCTGCTGCTGTTACCCAAGAGCCAACCTGGATGCTTCGTGCTGCACAGAGCAAAGAGGAGGCTGCTTTCAAAGGGTTTACAGCATTGAAAAGGGGGTTATGATACCTAAACAGCCTTTTTCAGGTTCAAAAAATCTTCTCTTCCCATTTAGCATCACCATTATCCCTACTGGTTTCCTCTGCTTGCAGCTGCTCCCCAGCAGGCAGATACAAAACGTGGCTCCGCGGGCAACCGTGCTCAGCCCTCTTCGTCGTGTCACCACAGTGATCCTGCTCCAATGCAAGAGAGAAACAGCCATGGGCCACAAAAAACAGCCACCATGGGCCACAGCTCGGTCCCAGCCCAAGGAGGGGGCAGAGCTGCCTGTGCAGGGCTAATGGGGCTGTCCTGCTGGCCACCTTTGTAGCCACAACACAATCTCGGCTATTGTTCTATGGCCATGAAAAATTAAGCCGGACGGTTAAAGTTTCCCACTCCAAGTGTTGGTATGAGGCCCTGTAGTATATTTTGCTCTCGTGGCTTACCTATGGGACCCTCAGCAAAGGAAGTCCATGCTGAGAGTGAATGTAAAATATGGGACCATGCAGGCTGGAGAGAAAGTCTTAACCAGAGTGTTTGAATTAAAGTGTTTCACCAGCGATCCTTTATTAAGCCTTTGCCCCAAGTTCTCTTACAAACTACTAGCAACACACACCCCCTTCAAAATCATCCTCAAGTCCTTCAACAAAATTAAGAAGCCGCTTGTCCACCATCTGGATTTTACAGATGCGGCAATGAAAGCACAGAGATGAGAAACAATACTATGAACTACAAACAGACAAGTAGTTCTGAACATTTAGAAGTTGAATTAGATGCAAAAAATTATTTTCTTTTGTTGCTTATTACCATAATTCAAACACTTTCTGGTCCTCTCTTTAATATAATCAGTCACTTTACAAATTGGTAAATCCTCGTATTCAATTTTTGGTGCTGAAAACAGAACAGAAAATTACCCTTTTAATCTTCAAACAACCTTAAGACAGAAACACTTCACTATTTCCCTGTCTGGTGGGAAAACATGCCAAAATACCAATATCCCTGGCTGAAGCTTGACCGTGCTGCAGGTTAACACTACACCCAAGTCCTCCAGACCATCACAAGCAAAGACAGGTCTCACAACAAAATTCCAGCCTGAAATACTCCCCAGACACTGGGAAAGTTCAGGTCCAGATCCACATCCACGTTTTGTATCTCAGGTTTATATCTAAACCAAATATAAGGATTCTCTTGACTTCTTCCAAAGAATAGTCTTTTAAGACATAAGACTCAAGAACCAATAAAAAAGGTAATTTAACAATATCTCTAGTGTGTCACCAATCATTTAAAGGGCCTTGAGGCTGCTGCATTCCCACTACAGTACAGCAGCTTTCCCACCCTGCTGGTTTTCAATTGACACCCTCTGTGTTGGTATTTTTTCCCAAGTTAAGCCTGATGGCATTTTTTAAGCTTCCCCTCACAGCTGATGTCCTCCGCTCACGCCACCGCTGGGTCCCAGCAGTGCTGCTGTGGGCAGTGCCAGGCAGGGCACAGCTCTGCTGGAACCCACAGTGGTGGGGCCAGGGGTCTTCTCCTTCCTATCCCCCAGGGCACAAGGTCCTGGAGAATATGAGAAACTTACATTGAAGAAGTCAAAAAGGGAGAATATATTTTAAAAAAAACTGAGAAAGAGACCCCTATGAGGAGGTTGTTGACCAGGATCTCATAGCAATAACTAACTTCAGAAACTTGCCAGTGTATCCGTCACTTACTGAATAATCTGCTATTTTTTTGCCAAAAAGGCAACAAAAATGACCCCTGCATACATTTTGCTGGTCTGAGCCTGAAGACTGCTTGGAAGACAGAATATCTGAGACATGGGAAACAGTCCCTTCACCTTCACTTGTCATCAATTCATTCTTATTTTCAGAAATCCTGGGCACAGCCCAAAAGGCCAGGAACAGCTGGCAGACAATGCTGCAGCCTGAGGCACCATCAGCCCATGCAATCACAGCCTCTCACCCAGCTCCTGCACTCAGAGGTGAGCACGGGACAGGCACATCTTCCCCTGAATACCTACTACCTCTAATAATTTTGCAGAGCCCATTGCTCCACCAAACACAACCATCTTGGCTCCCCACCTCGGTTTCTGATGCAAAGCAGTAATGGCTGTTATTAACACAAAAGGATGGAACACCACCACTTAAAATGCACTTACCTACTGCAAGTGAAACAAACAGTCATTTAAAAAAAAAAACCAAGCAACTTCTTCAAAAAGCTTTCCTTTGCAAATACCTGCAGTGTACCCCACCACCAGAGTCTGGAGAAAATTTTCAAATGGGTAAATGCTAAATGAATATATCTGCTAAAGGAATCAGGGGTTTTCATGCACTCCAAGGTTATGTGTTTAGCAGGCTTTGATACTTCAATGAAAAATTGAGGTGGCAATGATTTGCAGACTAAATTAATGTTAAATACTTCAAAGAACTGGACAAACAAGTCAGCAGCAAAAATTTTATAGGTTCACTTCCTTCAAGGGAACTTAAAGAGCCAGCATTTTATTGCTGCGAATTCTAGTCACTCCTTTTACCCCTCAGCATCTGTTTGAAATATGTAGTAGACAATTGCTTTTTTGGCTCTGACTCAGGTGGTTGAAATACAGGACAAACAGACTACTGTATATAAGCTTTCCTCCAGCAATGAAAATTTTTATTAACTCTCTTGCATAGCAAACTCGGCTGCCTAGCTTCCAATCCCTATAGAATCATCAAGGAATGTGGCTACTTATTAATTCCGGTGGTCAAGCACAGGGTGGATATGTTGAGACTTGTCTGCAACACATAACCTCACATTTCAAAAAAATAAGAGGAAAAAAAGAAAGCTACAGAGGGAAGGAAAAACATAAATGAGTTCTGTTTAGTTCATCATTCATAAGTGTAAAATTCCAATCTAAATACTAGTTCTGTACATAAATATGTCAGCCCTGTCAAATGTTCCAGCCAAAGAAAACAAGGCCCATGGTGGAGGGGTTCAGAATTACCCTCAGAGCCATGAACCTGCCCCACCTTCCATTGCTGTGTCAAATTCAGGAGTTTTCTCACATTGGTGCTTCATAAAAACAACCTGCAAACCGCCTAAAAATTGCTCTTCTCACTCCACCCAGCTGAAGGACTGGGGAAAAGAAAAGAACAAGGACAGAGGTACATAACACAGAAAGGAAGGTTCTTGTTCCCCAGGAAACTTTATTTAGAACAATCCTGGCCACTTGAAACTCCTACATTTCATTGCTTCGGCATCCTCCACACTGCTTGCGTAGTGGTGACCACTTTTGCAAAGCTTTTGATCCCTGAGAAGCGCTGTGAGATGTTTTCCAGCATTAAACATTGGATAAAACTCCCTCTTCAAGTTGTGGTTACAGGCCAATTTGAGCCAACCTGAGGCTGTTGTGGTGCTTTTAGCCTTCTGTTGTGTTTCCAATGTCATAAATACCTAATAGCAGCGGTCAACATTTAAAAATAAACCCGTCCCACATATTTTCTACACAAAACAACTCCAACTGTCTGAAATCTGCAGATATTATCCATTTTTGTATTTTTACTCGATACTTAACACATAGAGTATTCAATAGCTGGACTTTGCTTAAAGCTCCCCTTGAGTTGTATTACTTTGTTTGGGAAAGAAGGCCACAGGCTACAGCTAGCTGTCTATTTGCTCCAGCTAATTTCTACACCAACAAATTCAATAGTGTGTTCCACCAATGCCATAAATCAGAGAACGACTGTTACGCGAAGAGTGTGAAGAGCCATCAAGGACTGCCTATAGCCCAGACCTCTCTATTTTTCAGTCCCACGAGGCTGAATCTCCCTGGTCTGATCCACCACAACCTGAAGCAAAGTCCTTACATAATTTTCTGGTCATCACACCCTATAGGTATCCATTTAACTTGGGTATCTCTTCCAATTTCTCCAGAGAAAGCACAGAGGATGCTTCTCATCCCTTTACTATAACTGCAGCTGCTGGGTGAGAAGAATGCAACTCTTATTTCTTCTATTTCTTACTGCCAGTACAAAGCAGGGTTTCCCTTCCAGCTTTCAGCTCCTGCTCACTGTCTCCCTGGGAGCAGAGGCTCTCCAGCACCTCTGTTCATCTGGCGAGCACTCACGGTGCTGCAGAATGTCAGCTCACGAAGGGAGCACCCAGCTCCTCCAGCAGCCCCCTCACAGACAGATATGATTACAAGCATCACATGTGGCTCCCCCAGATGATGGCCAAACAGCAGAAATACCTGCCCTGAGGCTTGCTTCTGCATGGACAGTGAGGGTCCCGACAGCTCCGAGCACATCAGGTACCTGTGGCCACCACCCACCTCCAGCTCCCACCCGGGCAGCCATGGCCATCAGCCCACAGAACTGTGCCCAGGCTCCCCGGGCAGCTCATCAGGAAGCACTGGAGGTGTGCAGCCTCACAGATACGTGACCACTGCAACTCACCCGTGTCCAATTTCTTAGAAAGGAATTGTTCAAAGCTGCAATCTGCTGGACCACAAAAGGTAAAGCCCTGTGACCCTTAGGAGACAACCTCAGACCCTCTCTCCAAACAAAGCTTGCCATGCACAGGCTCTGACAGGGAAGCAATTTTGGTGCACAGCCACACCAGACTTTTCTATGACTTCCAAGTCATTCTGAGTCCAAAAGAAAAAACACCCTCTCCATAAAAAGACTGGTGCTAGATGAAAAAAATGCAGATTCCCAAAGAAGACTTGGAAAATGAGATACACAATCACATTGGAAAAGACTATTCATACCATTTGTTGAATTTTCCTTCAACCATTTATCCAAAACAGCCAGCAAATCATGGCAGTATCATACAATAATGGTACTCCAACCAAGTGCTGAAAGCTGCCCCCAGAGTAAGCACAGAGTAAGTGCTGTATCCTCCTCAGGATTGAGTACTTGGCCTTTTGTCACCACATAGGTAAGGAAAGGAAGCAGAGCACCTGATTACATGGTTTGCAACCTGCCCCAACATATGGAATGTCAGAAAATCCAGAGAGAGACAATCACAGTTCAGAGAGCCCAGTCAACCATCTTATGCTTTCAGTACTGTACTTGGGAGCGACACATATACTGAAACTGTAGCCAGATACAACTGGTCCCAGACGCAGAAGAATACATAAACAGGAAAACAGGCAGTATTTTCTGCTTAAGCTGGTTTATGCAGTAGCATGGCACGGCCTAAGCAGGTCTTCAGTTACCACCACAGGGCTCTGGATCTCTCCTGCCTCTCACAGTTCCAAGGTATCTGAAGCAATCACGTAAGTGCTTTACAGAAAGTTGTGTTATCTGTGTCTTAGGCAAATGAAGCACTAAATAGAAATTCCAGATTAAACACCACACATCAATCTCATAATAAATTGTAAAAACAGTTAAAAGCAAAAGCACTGTAATAAACTGCTCCCGGAACTACCCAATCTTGCAGCCCTGAGCCTAAGGATTTGCTTCAGTGCTAGTGTTGCCTTATCCAGTTACACAGGGTATAAGAGAACCACAGAATCACAAACTGAGTTGGAAGGGACCCACAAGGATCAGACACCTGACCCTGCACAGGAAGGTGTGCAGGAGAGACCTAAGGGTGAGATCCTATGGGACTACAACAGGCTTTGCCTGGCAAATGCTTGTGTGGCTTTAACACCTTGTGCTTGCCAAATACCACCCTGAGAAGGAGACGGGGCAGGTGACCACACCTTGCTGTTGTAAAACTTTGGAGAAGGTGCCCTGAGAGGCTTCTCCTCGCTCTGTCACCCCATCTCATTGAGACAAACCTCATGAAGTGCAGGACAAAGGACACGCCAGGCTGGAGATGGACGGACTGGCCCTCTCAGCAATATGTCTCACACACACACACTTTTGAAGGGGAACACTGATCTTCAGAATTTCTTAAAATTGTGCAAAGGCAGTTATTTTCTAGCCCAAAAGAACCTCTGGAAAAACACAGCAAAAATTCTGCCTGCTTTGCTCATATTCCGTTTTGTGGATAAAAGTGTGGCCTTTTAATTAAAATGTTGCCACCTGTCATCTTTTACCTTTTTTTCCTTTTTTTTTTGTGCCTTCACTCCTACTTCTCATTTAAGATTTAATTTAAATTCCCAGATCCTGCAGCTTGAATTTGGGATGCTCAACCCAACAGTTCTAGGAGTTGCCGAAGTAGCAAATCGCCTCAGTTAGGTGCGTAACTTAATTACATTTATCTGATAAAATGTCACCTTCTTACATGAGACCCCAAATAACATGCTTTACCTGGAATATCCAGAGTCTGATTCATCTGTTTTACCCTGCCTTATGCTGGCTTAGCACCACTGGCAACAGCAGCAGCGTTACACCGATGTGAAGCTGAAATAAATCCAGGGAGACACAGACACACCGCAAGCACACCAAAATTAATGTGCTTTTCACTGCTCTTCATGTACAAACACACAGGGAAAAGGAGGAAGGAAAAATTTTTCTTTTCTTCCTCGCTTTTCACAAGTTCCTGGCTATCATTCTGAAATGTAGATATTCCCATCATGCCTCGGTGTTTTTCAGCCCCATGATGCCCTCACTTTTGATTGTACAGATGAAGTTGAAGTGCACAGGGTATTTACTGATCCAGTTATCTTGTTCTGTGACAGGCAGAATCAATCAATCAAGGGCCAGCTTTATGCTTACGTATTCCAGGCACATCTCCGCACTTCAGGATACGAGATCACAGTGTTATCCAGCCAAATTTGATCAACAAATGCAGTTCCCCTGTGCCACAGCAATCTCAGATGAAGATGTTATTATGTGGAACTGAGCAAAGTGATAAAGACAGTACAGAAAAGGGAGGAAAAGTCCAGCTGGACCTTTCTGACAGCCTCTATATACTACGGCTGCAGCATCCCTTTTTCCAAGGCTAACAAAAATAGCACATTCCCAAGAAGCTGTTGCAAAACGCTATCTGGCCACCCTGTATCTGTTGGTACTTAATGAAAGAAACGTTATGCCACAGAGTTTGCTACAATGTTTTTAAATGTTGGACAACAGATTACACTCCTTGCCACTGTATTTATGGAGATATTTATAACACAGGGTCACACTCTGCATTTTTCATCACTCTGTTAAGAACAAGCATATCAAAACCTGAAAGTCCAAAAATGGATTTTAAAATCACAGCTGGCTTAAGCAATCTCTAAGTATTTTTATTTTAAATCTCAGCTACAAAAAAGTGTAGTTGAATGTGTAAATGTTGAAATCTGTCTAAAGGAGAGTTGACACGACGCTTTTATTCTGCCAGTAGCTTTTCACTTTTCTATTGCCCTACAGTTTTTTTTTACATTACTTAATCCAAAATACCATCTTTTTGATTCTACCTTTCTTTGCATTTTAAATCTTTAATGGGAGCCTTTGGCAGTCCATCTGCACAATTATTAGATATCTGCTGAGAGAAATTGAAAAATTAATCATACTTTCCATTTTATATTTCGGTACTATACATAAAAATTATCTGGTCTTAAAGCTGCATTCTGTGGTCTGTCAATATGCTCTCCCCAACATGGTAAATACTATGCAAGAATCTGTGTATCTCACATTCAGATCTCTCCAGCTAAACAGATATATGGAGAATGCCGTGTTCTCTTTTCAAGTGCAAAATTTATTTCAGATCATTTTTCAATTAAAAGGCATCTGCTGCTATTTCTTCTGTTATGGACTGCCTAAAAAAATCACTGTAGAAAGTACCCTAGACTAATCATATGGATGATACCGAAGTTGTTTATTACCCTTTTATGGACTTGGGTACTTAAATTACAGTTTTTCACAACTGTATGCAAAATGTGTAACATAATCTTTATGCAGTTTATTATAGAAACTGATATATGCATTAATCTGACCTTTGTCTAAACAGACCCTTAACCACAGGGAAAAAAAATCCAAAGGCATCTATCAGCATGTGAGCAGTATCAAAACTGCTAAATCTATTAACTTTGTTTTCCTTTCACTATTATTAAACTGGAAAGCAAAATTCAACAGGAAAATTATGCCATTTGGGTTCCCTTGTCATCATGTAGTAAGTATGAGAAATATACGTGGAATAGCCAAATGGCCAATAGACAAAACACCCACTCCAAGTGACGTACTGTTTTCCATACCACTCAGACAAAATCAAAACAACAGAGCTGTTGCAAACAAAAACAAAATAACATTTCCCATAAGCATTCCAGACAGAGAAAATTTACAGGAAAAGAAAGCTGGGAAAAGACCCAGAGTGATGTGAGTGTTTGTACCTCCAGCCATAAAACCCACTTCTGTCGAGCTGGTAAACAACAGTTTAACATTAAAAACACATAAAGGCTCACCATCGATTAATTGTCAAACTCTGGAGTTAAAGATTTACAGCAGCTGAAGGGCTGCTTGTGCTGCTGCCCTGGGCCAGGGGGGTTGGATGCTCGTCCCTCCTGCCCTGCACTGGGGCAGATGTAGCCAAGGAACTTCATTTCATTCAGAAAAGAGCAAGATCCGGCATGGGGAAAAGCTCCAGCGCTAGAGCAAGGAGGGGAAAGTAAACAACCAGGTTGATTGCTTCAGAGCAGCATGTTCTGCAGAGTTCAAAAAAAAAAAAAAAAAAAAAAAAAGGAAAAAGAAAATCCAGCTTTTTTCTTTCCGGAAAGTCCTTCCAACTCTCAGTGCAGCCTGGCGGAATAACAACTTTAAAAAGTGAAGATGTCGCTTTTTTTATAGCTGACTCACATTTATATAACTTTGTTAATGCATCTGCTCCCTGGAAGTTACAGTATCTGTGTTCAGCTGCGATACCTGCCCATAAATCGTGGCAGCGCGGCGAATATCAACAGCTGCATTTTACTATTTCAGCCCGTCAGTTTACACTGCCTCCATCACGGCGAATTCCTGTCAGCTGCACTCTCGCTAACACAATTCCTATGTTTGCCTGGCAGTAAATGGACGCTCCTGCCCCAGCATCATCTAAACAACTCTGTTAACATTTGCCCCCGAGCTTCTCTCTCTTTGTCCAGTCCCTGTCTTCTAACAGATGTCATCCAAGTCTAATCAAGCATAAAATGGTCATAAATATTTCTTTCTGGTAGATTTCACATTCGCATTTCATGCAGGGACATGATATTTTTCTGCTACCTCCAGGGAGTACCTAATGCAAAAACCAGTTACTTACATTCAAGGCTCATGTTCCTTTAGTAAAATGCAGCACATGTTCTCAGTTCAAAGACATAAAAAGGCGCAAGACTTTATCTTCTTTTGTTTAACTGCACCTTTTTTTTTTAATAATGTGTGCCACAGCTTCCATCTAGGTATGACATTGTCCTTTGCTTACCAGGCAAACACACAATGCTGAATTTTGACCCTACCACTCTCTCAAGCACAAACATTTTTGAATTTCCTACTCCCATATCTTAATCACTGCACAAAATACAGATTTTTTTTTCTCAGCTGTTTAATTTGCCAAGCTATTTAAAGAATTCACATTAAAAAGGCACTTCACTATTTTGGTTCTTTTATGCAAAATTTTGCAACCTCCCTCATCTTCTTTCATTAAAAACAGTTAAATGATTCTAGGATACAAATTTAAGGCTCATGCCTATTTAACAGTTGATAATCATGAGATATAAGCAATTTCCAGTGCTTAAACTTTGAAACTATTTTCAAGATAATTAATTCTTCTTGATGTTAGAATCATCAGAAAAATTATATTTACCCTTGGTAAACTTGGTAAATAGTATGTCAGACTGGAAAATAAAACTAACCTTAGATTATTCATAAAGCCCTGTGTCTTATCATTTTTTCCCCTTTATGTTTGGCACAGCAGAAATATGCCACAGCTATTTAAAGTGAACCACACAACACTTAAGGATATAGATCACAACAGTGAAGCTGTTTTTCCTCTTCCTTCTCCACTGAGCCTAATATTTGATTACTGTTAGTCAAATCAAGCTTTCAGGCAAATAATCTCCATTTCTTAAGTTAATGAGATGTGGTCATGTCGACAACAGCTTGCAGAAACTTTTAATTCCAATTCCTGCAGGCTGTGCTGGCCTCTTTTACAGCAACCACGGTATGAATGAGTCAAATTTGCCAAAATGGCTTATGTAGACAAGTGCACACTTTAAAGAGGCACTAATTAAAAATACCCACTGGTATCATAATTTAAATACCATGAAAATAAACTGTAAAAGTAGCTCAGCTACAATCTTATGACTTTCCTTAGAGCTCGTTTACTTTAACTAGATGATGTTTTATTGCAGATGTATTCCTAGCTAAAAACAATTTTACGTCTTGGAGGAATTCAAGATTTTGATATAATTAAACAATTTATGTTAATATTTGTTTCACATAAGCTATTAAGCAAGCCCCCCAGAACAAGTGCTAATTGAGGAAGATGCAAAGAAGTAGAGTGCTGAAGTAAGCAGCAAATTTATACTGTTGATTTACTGCTCTATCTGCAACTTCCCCCCTCATTACAGCCCTCTTTCTCCCTCTCACCCTCTGCTGTAAGGCTCCCAGCTGTACTGAATCCCATTAAAACACTTTCCTTGGATGCTGTTATCTGCTGCTTTCCTCAAAAAAGAAAGAAGAGGAGAAGGGAGGAGGAGAGGTGGAGCTTGGTATTATTCTCCATGCACTTCCCTGGCCACAACTTCTCCAAAATCCCTTTTGTCTTTCTGGTTTTTTGGCAGGGAATGCGAGCGGCACAGCTGTAGTGTAACAAAAGCAGACGTGAGACCAAAAATAAAATTTAAAAAAAGTTGGTGCTGAGAGGGTTAAACCTATTTAAGGGGTTAAATATGCAATTACCGCTGACTAAAACCAAAGAGACATATAGATAAATAGAAGAAATGAAGTCCCCAGGTTCCATTCAGAAGCCTTCATCACATTACTACCAGACAGAAAACTCTTTAAGTACCATTTTCAGATGTTAAATCATTGTTCGTGCAGCACATATTCTCACTATTCCTGGGGGAACAATATCTGAAGACAGCGTGCTAACAAATGCAATCCAGTAAACAGGCATTTTTCCTCTTGTTGTTAGTACCTTTGTGTTCCAGCTCCCAGCTCTGTCATCCATGCCTTCTCTCTGCTTTGAAGTTAAAGTACTGAATGAGCGTTGTCATCTATTATCCAGAGTGTGCATGTAGATTATAAATAAGAAATAAAAGTGACTTTCAGTACACTGCTTTTGCATTAGCAAGTTGCCTTCTCTGTTACCTCCTCTGTCCTTCATACTTTGCTACCAACATTATATTAAAAATCTGACTTTAAGTGTTTCTTCTAGAATGCTATAAAATATGTACACAGTGGAGACAAAAGTTTTATTGAAACAAACAAGTCCAGCAGTTTAACCAGGTTCATGAGTTCAGCTTCAATAGACTGTTTAACCCTTATCTGCAGATGTCCTTCAGGCCCCCGACACATTAATTGCATCCCCAGCTTCTTCTGCATGCACACTACTGAACACAGAGCTATTAATTACACTGGAGTTTATTTACAGAAAGAGCTTTTTCCACTATCAATCAATTATTTATTAATATTTTCCGGTGTATCGATCTCATCGCATCTTTCATTTTAAGGCCACAAATAAACACTTCTACAAGTAACAGCACTGACCTATTTCAACTGCATCTGCTTGTACCTGGTCAGCAAACTTATCTCCATGAACATAACTATGAGACTTAGAAACATTTCTCCCATTGCTTCATCCGAAGGAAGATGTGAGCACAATCTGCACTTTAAGTGGTCAGTCTCCTTCATCCTCATACAATCGTATCACAGAACCCTAGAATGGTTTGGGTTGGAAGATCATTTACCTCAGAGCACCCTGCTATGGGCAGGGACACCTTCCACTTCCCTCTGCTTTCAGCTGGCTTCAACAAGCACCACTCTGGGTGTCTTAATCCACACATGCTGCCTAAGTTACAGCATCTTAGAAAGTAAGGAGAAAGGTGTTTGAAGCCCTGAGGGGTGGTGGGCACCAAGGATGTGGGTAGAGATCTTTGCCCTGACCCTGCTCCTGTGGGGAGTCCCCTGGGCCACCTCTGGGCAGGGACACAGTGGTCTCAGGTCTCACCCATCATCTGCCCAGATGGGCCTCTGCAAAACTTTGGGAAAATCCAAGCAGAACCAAACCTAGCTGAGCCCAAAGCCAGCACTGCATGACAAGCTGGAACCATAGAATCATTTATGTTGGAAAAGACCTTTAGGATCATCAAGTCCAACTCCTGATTGCTCTCCCAAGTCACAAAGCCAGCTCCATGAAGAGTAAGCCCAAGCCTGGGAACAATACACTTCTAAATAAATAATAACAAGTCTTTTACACTTCATAAATTCCTCATTATTCAGTGGAATGTCCATTTTACAGGACCAAAAGCATACTCATGCACCTAGCTCCCTTTCTTCTGTGTTCAGGTCCAAGCCTTGGCAGACATTAACTCTTGCACAATATCTGTGATGTTTCAGATGAGGGGAGCACTCTTCTCTCTCCAGAGAG
The DNA here is from genome assembly GCF_965178545.1 of Coloeus monedula. Classification (NCBI taxonomy): domain Eukaryota; kingdom Metazoa; phylum Chordata; class Aves; order Passeriformes; family Corvidae; genus Coloeus; species Coloeus monedula. Next base: position 17,371,714 of record NC_138791.1, read on the forward strand.
GGAGAGGAAAAGGCTGGATGGGATACACCACTGGCAGTGCCCTGGCTGCCACCTGCAAAACCACGGTATCAGCAAGATTTCCTGAAAATCAAGTCCCTTAGTGCAGCTCCCTGTCTCTGCAGATGGCAGTGACTTTTGGGGCAGAAGGGAAACTGCCCCTTGGCTCTTCTGGCTGGGTAGCAAGATTTGCAGTACATTTGTGGCTCAGTATGGACTGGTCAGGTAAGGAATCTGCAGGACAGGCACAGAAGAGCTCTGCTCTTCCCTTCATCCCTCCAGGTGTCCTGGATCTTTCTTCCTTTCATCCTTTTGCATAAACAATAATGATATAAGGAGGTTCAAGCACAGTCCAGTGTTTTTCACTCGGACATATGGGAGCCAGTCCTTTTATAAAGTGCTTTTGGTAAATGGTTCAGGTCCCTGTAAAGACTGGGGCAACCCAGTAATGATTTTCAAGGCTATTATAGAATATGCTGAGTTGCAAGAAACCCATCAGGATCATCAAGTCCAACTCCTGGCCCTGCACAGGATACCCCAAAAATGCCACCATATGCCTGTCACCTACTGCCTGTCTGGAATATCACCAAGAAAAACAGAATAGAAGAAGAGGAACTCCTTCCCTCCACCAGGATAAGATGGAAATGTGATTGTGCCTAACAGTCTTTCATTAGCAGATAGCACATCTGCAGGCAGCTCAAGCAGCCTGGAGAGCCCCATTCTCCTTCCCTGAGGTAAGGCAGCAGTGGAATCTCTGGATGCATAAGGAGTATCAGCAGCCCCAGGTAAGTGTGAAGGGTATGCTGGTGACCCCTCCACTGGTGCCAGCCCAGGCACAGGAGCCCTCCCGCTCTGTGAAAGCAGCAAGTGCAGGACCTGACCATGCCTTACCCTGGGGAAAGAGAACACCCTTGTGTCCTTGGCATTCATTGCGGGATGCCTGTTGAACATATGAGAACACGAAGGGGTACTTTTTCCCTGCTAGGGGCCAGTTTTCCATCCAGCTCCTGTTCACAGGACAGAACAAACTGAGCCCCAGCCCAGCTCCCTTACTCAGCAAGTTCATGTCCTGCCCAAGATGACTAACAGGTAAATACTCCAGGTTTCCTGAGTTCATTTAACAAGAGCTCTACCTCCCCAGCACAAGGGGATCAGCTCCTACAGACAAGATGAGAGGAGGTGAAAAGCTGGTCTTAGGAAACATGAGATCAGGTACAAAAGGGATTCTTTGCTGTCAAAGCATAATATGTCAGCTTGTGATAAACCTGAATTGCTTCATATACCAAGGATCACTAGACATTAGCTGCTTTTTATATGGCAATATGGTGCAGAGGTTTCAGACAGAATATTGTTTTATGTTGATCATGATAAAACTCTCTGCAGCTTTGATAAAGCCTGCACAGGCTTTTCATTCAAACTAATGAGTGATACTGGCTGTTGGATGCCGAGGCACGCTCTTGATGCTTTCCAATGGTTCAACTCGTAACCAGGAATCAATTCGGCCTGGATAAGCAAGAGTGTTACTCATCTAAGGGGTTTTGAATGATGATCCTGTTCCCTGTGTTTTCCCCAGGTACCTCTGAAAAGGCACGGTGACAAAGGGAGCACCACATGTTGGCAAAGTACATCTCTTACCAAGGGATCTCCTGGGCGCAGCCTGCTCTGAAGGAACAGTTGGCTCAGTCTGTAATCAGCCATCAAACAGCCCCGGCCCGATGGGCAATTCACTTAGCACAGGCCTTTTGCTGCTCTGCTTTCCAACATCTGTTTCAATGCTTGTCATCTCCCTGCTTTAAACAAATGTACTGCAGATGTCTTGTCTTGTGGACGACAGGGACTTGGCAGAGACAGGAACAGAGGCCTCCAAATGACAGAGGCGCGGCTAAGGCAGTTATCGGGGCGTTCCAGATGGACTCTGTGCACTGAACATGGAATGAGATTTTCACTCACACCCCCATCCCATGTCCCCCTTTGAACCTCCTGTTTTCTCCCTCAGATTTAAGAGAGTGATGAAGGACAGTGATCGGGATGGAGACTGAAGTGCAGCCTCCTCAGAAACATGTGGTCTGAGTCTTCTCAGAAGATTTATCATTGACATATGCAATTAAATGGAAGACACACTCATTGGTTCATCTTTTGTTCCAAGGACACCCTGATACAAGACTGGACATGGAGGGACACAAGGTGTGGTAAAGATAGTGGCTTCCCAGACCAGATTGTGGCCTGGAAACAACAGCAAAGAGACTTTCTTGGGCTAAGATTATACTTTTGGAAGAACCAGTATATGAAATTGGACACACAAAAGGAATAGGGATGGGTTACCATGAGGGGTCTCCAGGAACATCCATTCTAGGGTGTTCTTTCCATGCAAATCCAGTTTGAGTTTCCACTATGAAAACCAATTAACTGAGGCCTGGCATTTCCTATTTTCTGAGTGCTACCTTTGTCCCTTTGAACGCATCCTACCTATAGCTGTTTGAGGTTTAGCTGGGGTGAGCTATGTAGTCAGTAAGATTCCAACAATCTCATTTTTCCTTAACTTGAGTTCTTGGTGAAGTAGCTGTGAAAAAGCTGGAACAAGCCAGGTGCTTCCTGGCTGCACTTCCTGCTGCTCTGTCCTGCCCAGCAAAGGCAACATGAGTTTATCTACACTGTTTTGAACTCCAGGTGTACGTCAGTTCAAGATGCGGGTGATCCAAGATGGAAGGCCTGGCTGGACAGGGCTTGGAGCAACCTTGTCTAGTGCAAGGTGTCCCTGTCCATAGCAGGGAGTTTTAATGAGATTACCTTTAAAGTCTCATCCAATCCAAGACATTGTATGATTCCATGATAAGACTTTTGGTCAGGCACTGGGGAAAAACTTCCTAATAGGCAGAGTTGAGCACCAAAAGACCCTGCCTGGGCAGGACTGAAAGCTCCACTGACAGACTGCCGAGACACAGATCAGGCAGACTCAGGAGTGTTAAAAACACGCTCTACTCCAGCCTTTGGTCTGCATGGAGAGACTGGGGAAAAAAAGTCTGTTCTTCCAAAACTCAGAAAGAAAAAGGGTAAGACTAGAGAGGAGTTCACTGCAAACCTGGGCTGGTGGGCTGCCCTGTTCTGAGTGTGGCTGCAGCCCCGCCAGGCCATCAGCCAGCGCTGCAGAAGTTCCTACTGCCGGCTCTCCGTGACCTTGGAAGGATCCCCAAACGTGAACACGGCACGCGCTTCCCTGCCCCCAGGGAGAGGCACATATTTTTGCTCGCAGTTTATGAATCTTTGACGTACAGTCCCTATGACACAGCCTTGGAAGGCCATATCTTTTATTTATTATGCCTAGCAATTGTCCTTGTAACCAATTAGGAAAAAAAGCAGGTGGTCAACAGAAACTCTGCAAAATAAAACCCCTCAACAAAGCAAACACCGTACATTTCAGAGCAAGAAAAAAAATACTGTAAACAGAGCTAATCACTGTTAAACCCCTATAATCCAGTCCTTGCCCAAGTTAAGAGACTGAAACCAAGAGTAAAACACTTCAACAAGCATTAATCGGGAGGAATTGGTGAATCATTTCTCAAGGAAAAGGAGTCACAATTATTTTAAACTCCAAACACTCACGGTGTTATGAAAAGGGGCTCAAAAACCCATCCTGTCAGACTGGACTAAGGGACAAGAGTCCCACACCACCTGCTGGGAGGGATGCTCCAGGGACCTGGAGAAGGGCTGCCACTATGGCTTCACCCCAGTAGTCATAAAGGAAGATGTGTGGAACAGCAAAGAGCCCACTTTTAGCTCCTCCATAAAACAGTTACCAGCATTCCCAGCACCTTCTTGAGTATTATATTCAATAATATTAATAGGCTCATATTTACCATATCTTAAAAGCTAACAATCCCATTGCCAGCGCTAATTAAAAAGACAAGAAGCAGAAAAGAAGCAGTGGATTATTTCTTCAATATGGATTCACGCCTAGATTTAATAAAACCCGCTTTAGTGTTATAACCTTACACTTGTTTCAAGAACACTATAAAAGATAAGTCTGCTTTTTGTTGTTTATTGACTTGGAGGGTTTTCTTTTGGATCTGTAATACAGCATTACAGCTGTGGGAAGGCGAGGAGGTAGACTGTTTTCCCTGAGCAAAACAACTGCTTTTGCTACCCAAACACCATGTCTGGGATGAAGAAACCAGCACAGCTATTGAGAGAGAACAGAAACTAAAATGCAGCACTGGGGAGGTTTAGCTGTAACAAACCCTCCCTGTGACCTTACAGAAAGCACTTTACTTATAGCTACAAGTGAATGCCACAGCCAGCTGCTCCAGAGAAGAGACTGCAGGGTTTCTCCAGACACAGAGCACCCCTGTCCCAAACACAGAGCTCCCACACCTGCACACTCAGCACACTGGATGCTTTCAACTTTAGCTTTCCAACAAAATCCAGAACAGTTGCTTTCCACGCACACCTGTCCATCCTGCTCTGAGCCTGAAGAAGAGGGATGACATAGCAGAGAGGGTATGAAATGCAACACAACAAAGTCAATATAAACTGCAGCCACTCTCCCCAAAACCAGAGCTATTCCTAGGTGAGCTCATCCATAGATCAAGTTTCTCATTTAAGCAGAGGCCAGAAGAATTCTCCTGGAGACTGCTGAGACTGGACTGTGAGGATCTGACTGCTCCAAATGCTTTCTTATCCATAAGAAAAACTATGCTCCATCTTGTTTCTAATTTTTCCCGCAAGATGCTGGGCCCCACTACTTCTAACAAGTTCCATTCTCCTTCCCTGTGCCTGTCTGACCTTTCTCCTTCAGTGAATCACTTAATTATGTGGAAACAGAAATACAAAACGATGACGGTTTGAGAACACAAATGCTCCAGCTTCATCCGTGAGAGAGCAGCCAATCCTTCCAAAGTTGTGGGTCTGCTGCTGATTCAGGATGCCAGAAGGTACTAGGGAAGATCCACCCTCTGCCCACATAGTCCTTGGGAACAGCTAGGGACCTTACCCCTATTTCTGCACGTATCTCACTGATTACTGGAAAAAGGAGGAAAAAAGCAAGAATGTGAGACAGTCAGTGGTCTTACAACATTTCAGCAGTGTTGCAGTTCTTTCCTGGCAGACATTTTTCGGTATCGGTGATAATAACAAGGAAAATTTAAGGAAAACTTGATTTGAGCATGCCAACAGCAACCACATTCCTTTAGCTTGTGATCACCCTAACTCAAATAGACAAGGCTTTTTTCCCCCTCCCTTCCTGCACTTAATTTCCAGGTAGAGTTTGTTAAAGCCTGAAATCCCACCTGAACTTTGGCAAGTCTTTTTGAAAAAAAAAAAAAAAAAAAAAAAAAAAAAGACCCATACACAAATATTTGGCTAAGTGACCCATAGCAAATTGCGTAATGCCAGTTAAAAGTAATGTTTTCTAAGTATCAGCCCCAGAGGTTTTATCTGAAATAAAATCCTGATTACTTCAGATTCTGGAGGCAAACTGTGACCTTGCTCTGCATCTCCAAATTTGAAACATTTGTGTTGTACCCCTTGATAACGATGCCTCTTGCTAGAATGGAACAAAATCCTTTCAAAAACTTGCTTATTTTATTTAATAAGGTAAGAAGGCCCCAAACAGGCATATAAGAATTAGTTCAGCCTTGAAGCTTTATCAAAAGACGTCACCCAAACTTGGAACTGCAGTGCTCCACCAAGCAAAAATGACCCATCTCCAGGCATGCAGCTGCATGCCCAGCGATGTTTCTGTCTGTAACCATCCCAGTCCTCAATCCTATGGTCATTAAATGAGAACCAGTATTAGGTCAGCACACAGAATACAAGGAATTATATCCATTTCTTGCATCCTTCTCTTTGGTTTGCCTGGGAACATGCTGTGAGTGCTGGGGGCAAAGGGGAGAACTGCACTGATGAGTTTTACAACACATTGTCAGAGAGATTAAATAGCCCAACTCTCCTCAACCTTCACGTTACCAGCCCTACTTTCAGTAGCCTGGAAAAAAAAAAAAGAAAAAGAAAAACCAAACAAAAAGCCAACAAAAACCCTTAAAAGAAAAAGAAGAAATATGATTCAAAATAAATTGAAAAGCCCAACTTGTAATAAACCTTGCACTTGCCCCAGGCTTCAGGGATGTCTGAGACTATACACTTCACAGACACAATCTGTAGCTTTTATAGGGAAAAAAAGAGATATATTTGCACTATTTAAAACAGGTTGCAAATATGGTTTATGTTTTGGAAATGTAGGGAGCATGGCTAACAAAATACAGAACGCAGCAACAAAACAAGCAACACTATCCTACAAAACTGTCATTATATAATGTCACTGTTTACACTAAGCCTCCAAAAGATACCTTCTGTTAATTTTTTTTTAATTAATGGGGTGCTATGCAGTTAAATAAACTCATGAAGAGTATTCACAACTTCTGCATTTTTACTTCAAATCCCAATCTTTATTTATAACATCACTGTTATAAATTACAACAGTACTGTTAACATTCTTCTCACTTGCTGGGATACCCAGTGGAGCTCCCCAAGAGAAAGAACATAATGCAGGAAACCGTGGCATTTGATTCTGTTCTTATTTAAATGTTTTGAAGTCAGACAAAACTCCACTGAAATCAAGGGCTATGCTACTGAAAACAGCTGCAATTCTGCTGCTGCTCCTCAGGCACTGCCAAACAATCTCCCTACATGCAGCGCGTCTCCAAATAAAGTTAAATTAGTTCTAAAATATCAGCAATCCATGCAACTTCTTATTAGTGTGAAATTACTTAAGCCTTAATTCAGCAAGGTACTTAAGCACATTCCTAATTTTACAGGCATGAGACGTACCAGTGACCTTAATCAGACTAGTCATGCACTTACATTTAGGCACATGCTTAAGCATCTTGCAACGTTAAAAGCCACGACGAGGAACAGTTCCATGTGAATTAAAGGGTGCTTTATACACTAGCATTTTAAGTTTGAGATATATATATATATATTTGCTACAAATAAGTGGTTGCACCACTTATAAAACAACCCTTAAAGTATGATGATCACTGGAGGAGGAACAGTCTTTAATAATCTGAGTAACATCAATCACTTGAAATAGACTTTTAATTCATATCTGATGCTAGCTGGAAGCCTTTTGCAGTGTATACACGTGCTGGATAACAGCTTTAAAGCATTCCTTTGCAGACTTTCCCTAAACAGCACTCCTGAATGTGGAACTTTATTGCTTATGAGTAAGCATAAGCAAATATAAGGGGAGAGTGCACACCTACGAAAACAGCTGGGAACAAACACACCACTGCTGAATTTTCACAGGGATGCAAGGCTAAAAATCAACCCAGCAAACATATTTCAGAAGCTCCATCCCTTCAAAGAGCCCACAGAAACCTAAATGATTACTGCCTGATCCTAATTTACCAGGTGAAGCAAAAGCAGCTATTGTAAAACAATAAATAAATACAGAAATAGACATGGACAGCCTACAGAGGACTTCTGGATTTGGATGTGCACATAACCCAGGTGATTACATGTCTGATGACCCAGCTTCTGCACGTCCATGCTTGTACCAGCACACACAACAGCAGAGCTCTGGGTGCCAGTGTCAAGGTGCTCTGAGGACTCAGGTTATGCAGTTATTTATCAAAGACCTCAGAAGCAAAATAAAACAAAACCAAGACAAAGAGAAAACAATAATCTCAGCAAGTGCAACTAAGTAGTAGTTTCCCCTTACCCTTCAACAGTTAGAGAAAATTTAGGGCGTGTTGGTGTCAATAAGTAGTTATAACAAAGACATTAGCAGTAGTGAGGATAGAGAATGCTGCGCGAATGTTCTCAGCATGGTTCATTGACAACAGATCTAAAAATTGAATTATTAAGGAAAAAAATCATTGATTCTAAAATCCAGGCAAGGTAGCCAGCCTATGTTAAAACTTATTTAATTTTTCCAGCGCTGCTTCATTCCTAAGCTCCCAGAGCCACAGCTTTTCCATTGAAAAGCAAAAGACATTTTACGCACAATTTTCCCTCTACTAGAAAGAGGTATATTGTGCCCTTCAGTGAACATAAAATTGATATTATCGTCTCTTAGTTTATATCTCACTACTTAACCTTCAGATTAAAAGTTATTAGATTTGAATGACTAAAAAGACATCATGTCACCTTCCGTTCAATGTTGGGAGATGGCAGAACTTGGGGGAAAAGTCTGAATGATAAAAACACAAAGTTACCAGGAGCATAAAGTTGTTTTTCACAAACTCTGATGAAATAGCAGAAGCTCTACAAATGCAGTCATCTTTCCACCATGTTGTAATCTTCAATTATGAAGGTACTACAATACAAAATCAAACACAATCCAATAGCCTGCATGGAGTTTAATCTATACTTTCAAATGGCTCCTTCAATAGCAACAGCAGTTTAATAATTAGGCTTTATGTCTCTTCGGACAAAATGACTCAACACGGACGCTCCCTTAAAGTCTAACAAACAATTTTGGTCTAACCCAGTTATGTCAATATGAAACAAAGACTTTATCGTGGATCTAATTTAGCAGTTTTGCTCTACAGAGATAAGTCCACATCATGATCAATGGGACCGTAAAACTCCTGATGTGGTTTGTAACCCCTCCTCACGGGTTTGCGAAATAACATGAAACTCACCAATTTAAAAAAAAAAAAAAAGGCATTTCTTTCATTTACACTGTGATATATTCCGATTTCTTTCTAGTCAAATCTTCTTTTTGATCTGCCCAATTAAAGCAGCCTCTCAACAATACACCAAATCCCCCATTTCTTGTACATTTTCCTTGTCTTTGAACATGAACAAAATCTGAAGAACCCACATATTCCCTCTGGAGTTTGATTCCTTCAATCTAACACTTCACATCTCAACATTTCATGAAACAACTACTGCCAAAGGGCCCAACTGTGGCATCTTCACAGGGACACCACAAACAGCCCAACTGCAGGCCCTGACTTGGGCACAGACCAGAATCTAGTCCAAATTTCTTCTGTCTATCGAACATTCTTTTATATATGAACAAAACTGTATTTTTCACTTACAGACATCTTCTGGAATAAAAGTACAAAACAGGATATAACTCCATTGTTTTTTTTCAAGGAAAACCCCCTTCTTTCCTTAGTTGGTGGACACATGGCAAAACTAGTGTTTATCTAAATTCTTCAGAAAGCTTGAAGTGACACTTCATAATTACAGTATAGTTCAGCTCAAAGACGGAGTGAAGAAAAGAAACTTCCCCACAATTCTTTACATAAACCTCCTCCTTCTTTCTCCACATACCAGTTGCGTTTGTATTGCTATTCCAGTTTGTCATAAACACAGGCACCTTGTAACCCTTTTTATCAAGCAATCTGTGCACTACCTAAAAGTACACTACACTCCATCAGACAAGCTATAGGTTTACATTATCCAAACATTCCGATTCTGCCTGCTCAGCGCAGGTTGTCAATAAATGCAAGCAATTGCAAAACAGCAGTGTGTGTTTTTTTCCTTAAGAGAACGCTGATAGGAGCCTGCCAGTTCTGCAAAATAAACCCTTTGCAATCTCTGCAGCTAATCTGTCAACAAATTACTATTAAAGTCATACCTCCTCAAAGTTCAAAAGCATTCTGGATTAGACAAAGATACTGAGTTTTATACTCGTGGGGCAGTACTTGAAGTTACGGTATCAAAGTGGATCTTGCTATTGATGTGGAGAGGTTTGTATTTCTGCCACTGTGCAACACAGCACTTGGTGTCTTGCTGCTATACATCAGGATTCAACTTTGTAATCATTCTCTTTGTTCAATTCATAGTCTTGTTTCCCTGCTAATAACGTGAAGAACACTTTAATGAATAGTCCTGAGGATAAAAATAAAATGCAATAAATAATATTTATTTTATAAGCTTAAAAAAAAAAAAAAAAGGAACTGTCTAGGACTGAGGCATCAAACCTTCCCTTTGAGTAGACGTCAGAAACCACTGAAGCAACTACAGCTGTGATCATGAACATTAAAAAGGCAGTTTGTCCCCATGAGTCTTTATTTATTACTGCTTGGTAGGCAGGAGTCACCCCATCATTACATACCTTCTGCCCAAGCCTCGCCCAGCCAGACCTTCAGCTTGTGGGTCACTCCGACACCCATTCTGCACCTCCCAGATGTTTTTCATGATGCCTCAAGAGCCAACAGATGTTGCCAGACTCTACCTGGTGCCCTGTTCCCAGGTCTTCTGTTCTGTAACTTGGTTCTGCCTCCATGGGCACTCTGTGACAAAGCTCCTGAGCCCCACTACCTGACCCCACACCAAATCCCAGCTCCATCTCTTTAGGAGTCCAATGTTACCCAGGTAACCTTCATGCCTACTCCAGACTTTATAAGCAGGTCACCAAACCCCAGCCCATTCCACCTCATCCTGACAGTCACTGCCATGAGATGCTGACCTCTGGCACCTGTGGAGTCAGCAGCAGTGGGAAGGCCACCTCTCCCACTCCCAGCAAGTGCCAAAATACTTTGAGAAAAGGTTCTCTTTCCCTTATCGTTTGGTTCTGAGGGTGACTTCTATATGCGTTTCCACGTTTAGCCAACTCTTCCACAGACATACTGTCCCTGAAGAGTCACTTGTATTGCTTTGCCTTTCTTGCTTCACCAATATAAACCTCAGTTGGAGCCACTTGGCTTTATTATAAATAGCAGAACTCATCCCCACATTTGCTACTCCCAGTTTAACAGTACATTTTATGAGATTGCTAATGCTAAAATAATTGAGCATCACATCACTCTCTGTCTCCTTGCATGGCAGAATCACCCTAACATGACATGGGAAACATAAAACTTGTCCTACAAGTCCTCCCTGTACTCACAGCAAGAGTGATCACACCATACACTGCTCCTGCAAACATACGAACATCTGTGGTGCTCCATACTTTTCCATGGTAAAATATTTACAAGTTTGCAAACCCATTAAAACTTCCTAAAAAAACCCTGAAATATTTCTGTTTTCCTCTCTCATACTAACAAAGCTATTAGTTCTAATAAATTCATAAATGTCACAAGAAATGTGACCCTAAATTCAGCACAGATGCTTTCACAAGCCATTGTACATGCAGGTTTCACTGCTCTGCCACCCTCATCATGGGAACACACAACTAACCATGGCAGGAAAGCTCAAACTACCCACCACTGATTTTTTTTTTTTTTTTCTTTTCAGACAAAACAAGTGCCAGGTGGCAAAATGAAAAGATTTGAATGAAATGCTCTTAAGAAATAGCTGTTTAATTCAGAACTCATTCATTTGTATTGAAGGAGTGTTTTGTAGAACGCATTCTGTTAAGTGACCTGAGAGCATATGTTGTATACGGAGAAACATCTAAACATTATGCTCTATGTTGTATGTGTATCTGTAAATGCTTGCATTAGCTGTCTGAAAACAACGGGGTTTTCTTCTTTTCAGCATTTAAAAATGTTTTCCAAACACCAAGATTGATATTTTTATGCTAGCTCTGATTACCCTCTTATTGTTATCAGGATTGGGTTTGTTGGTTGTTTTTTTATTTAATAACTGTTTTAAACTTTGCAATCAACTTGCTTTCTAGAAGATAAACTCCATGGAGAAGTTAGTCATCAAAACCAATTAACAGCAGAATTCAAACACAGAACATAAAGGTCTTTGAAGAACTTGGAGAAAAGCAAGATCCCCAACCACATTCACTATACTGGCAGAGGATAAATAAACTCCAAGCTAAAATCTCAGCTGTGTGAAAGCAATCCTGAGCCTGGCAATCCTGTCCCCAGCCCCGAGCACTCAGGTCTGTGCCGGGCACTGTTCGGGGAGAGCTGGAGGATGGGAGGAATGAATGGGTGCCACTCCTTAATTGACCGAATGGGCAGCTGTTGAATGACACAAGCCATTACGTGAGAAGTGACAACATTATCTGAGACATCCTGAGCCCTCGGGAAGGCTACGAGCCCTCGGGATGGCTGTGGAGAAGCCCTGGCACAGGGTTAGTAAGCGGCGGAGGAGCAGAGGTCTGAGCCATTCTGGTCCATGGTGTGCACATGTCTGCAAGATCCCCCCTCCCTGTTTCCCTCTGCGCAAAGCCTCACTGGAAAATTCCATAGTCCTCCTATGGAAAACACAGTGTAATTAACTCATTTTGATACGAAGCCTTTTTTAAGACAAGACCTTTGTGTTGAACATATTTTACTGTTCCACTCCTCTTCTACTGTCCTGTATTAATCAAAGCTGTAACCCCTGTTGTCTTTGCACTACGAATCAGAATGTGCCCCTGGCAAAGAATGAGGGAAAAGTCAACAGGAATTAAGTTTCAGTGCAACTGTTTACTCAACTGTGGCCTGCAGTTATTGAAATTTTATCCGTGGTTTTGTGTGACTACTGCAGTAATGAATTCAGCATGGCTGTGATTTTCTCACTGATGGTATTCTCACTTCAAGTAAAAACCTGTAGGATGAAAATGATTGAAACAACCAAAGTCTGTGCATTTAGTATCATCCATATTTCTGACTTGTTTAATTACGGCAGCTTTCTGTCTTAGGTTGGCAAATGGGGTGCCCCACTCCTCCTCAAGCCTTCACTTTGCTTTGTTTTCGAGCACAGGTTTTGTCTTCTCCACAACAACCTGCTAAAAAGATCACTGTACACTTAGGGGAATCTTAACCAGCTGCCAATCGCTTATTTACGAGGTTTTAAGAATCCTTATTGCATTAGAGAAAGTGAGGGTTAGGTGTGAGTGTATTCACCATTGGCTCTGCTGCAGCCTTTGTTCCCAAACACATTAATGATACATGCCCAACACTTTGGTGTAAAATTTCCTCAGAGGGCTTCAGAATTTTATCAGGGAAAAGAAAAAGCCAAAACGTATTATGTGGATAATTTACACTGGTGAACTCGGTCACTTCCCAGAAAATGCACTAATTAAAATACCATGGCAAAACACACAATTTGGTTCTGATTCTTCTGAGCTGAGGAGCACTGACATGGATGTTATTTATTTATTTATTCTGATGTTTTGTGCAGCAGATACCTCTGCAGCCTTCCTCACTAATAGAAAACGTTCTGTTGATAGAGGTTGCTAGGTTATATTAAAATTTGTTGCAAAAACAAAACTTAACGTTAGTGTATTTTCCACCCAGTGACATATTTTGGAAACCAGTTATTTTTATACAGCAGTTCACCCAATCACTGCCACCAGACTCAACAAATTCAGGCAACGGAAGCAAGCCTTGATCTTTGGGAGTTTCCAGGGAATGATTAAAAAGGAGCCCCAGAAGAGAAGTCCAACGTTTCCCTTTACACCACTGAGTGCAATTCCCTACAGACAAAAACACACAGAACGTCATAGGCGAATCCTAAAAGCACCCTCTGCCTGGCAGAAGGGTTTGGGAGGGGGGGGTTAAATGCTTCATGTTTTTCCTAGAGGTAGGAAACTTGTAATGCATCTTACAGTACCTGCTGTTGCTGGAGATGTGCTAAATCTGCAGCCCCAATTTCAACGGAAGGTGTCTCGCCGTTTGATCTCACTTCCCGCAGGCTGCACTCTAGTAAATGGTTGCCACCGCTCGCTCCATTCTGAATGGCTGAACCGTTACTTTTTGTCTCAGTCCCAGATTCTTGCATCATGACTCAAAAACCTGAAATAATTTAGGGGAGGGGAGGGGGGGGGGAAAAAAAAAAAGCAGCTGTTAAAACAGTTGCTGTATATAAGGAGACATGCCCTGTTTTAAATCCTGCCAAAACTGTAAACATATGTCATTTTCCTTCATACAATTTATCTTTCATTAATGGTTCATGCTACTAGTTTATGTTTATTTATCCGTTGGTACAGCTATAATTTTAGTAAGTTAGTTCTCTTTTAAATACAGTATTATTTGCTCAACATCTTTTTTCCCTTAGAGAAAAAAAAAAAATTTTTGAACGAACACACAGAATCCATAATTAAATTTCTCTAGTTACATCTGGATGCTTTCCTTTGAAACGGATGAGTCATTCTTGGCAACATATGATGGACAATATCAAAAATGTGATATACACTCTGTAAGGGCATGGAGGTGAAGCAGAGCATTCACTATTTTGGTTTTCACTCATACCATGATAGTGCCGAATTAGCACCTTTAATTACTCTGAAGCAATTTAGGCTTAATCTGGGATGTGCTGAACATCATCGGTTTTCATTTGGGGAGAACTGCTACAACTGCTCACAGAATTAGCCTTGTTGGCCAAGTTTTTGGCTATGGATTTGGTCTGGATTTGGATGCCCTTACGGCATTACAGTGAGGAGCCTCCTGTGTTATTTGGCTAAACATCATCTCAGCAAGCCACAGCTCCCTCCAGCCGGCCCTCTCGACTGACTCTTGGTGGATGCCTGTCCCTGGATGCTTTACACTCGGAGTTCATCAGCAGTGTCAGTGGGTCACAAGCCACCAGTAAGGATGAGGACAAGTACCCACCTCCTTACCCCAGAACCCCTGGGGTTTACACACCTTCAGGAACTAACATCAGCATTTGTGCACAAGACTCCCCACACAAAGCACATATACCAGTTTTCAGCTGCAAACTGCTACCTTGGAGATATAATGATGAGTTGTTTTATAAGTATTTCCACCTGCAAAGCCCCAGCTCCCAGGATTTAAACACCATTAACCTGTCTGGCCTCCACCAGCCCATCCCTCCCTCCCTCTGTGCTCCTCTCATCCAGGGGAGATGGAGTATGGAAAGCCAAGCTGTGTGTCCCAAGCACACTGCCTGCCCCACACTAACTACATGGACATGTGAGCCAAATGCCCCTGCGCAGGGTAGCTCACCTCAGAAGTAAGATGCTTTATCTTCAAGGAAGGACCCGTCTGAATTCAGTAAACCAAGCACATGGATGGTAGTAGGACAAATTCAAACATTGATTACATTTAAATAAATTTCAGCTGGTCTATAGAAACTTTTTTCAATCTGTTTTGTTAAATCTTCAAATTATGCCAGGGGACAAAAGGGCTTGGAGACTCATTATAAAGCTTCTGTCAACTCCCCTGTAAAAGCTCCAGAGATCTAAACAAACTTACAGCTTTCCCAACACCACTAGGAAATGCTTTTGGATTTTAACATGATCCTGCTCTGATACACACCAAGTACGGTGTGGTTTTCATTTTCAGCACTGTAAGGAAAGCCCATAAGCACGATAAGGTCTAAATAAGTGTTTACATCTAACAGAAAAGGCTGGATTACACACCAGGCAGCGACTGCATGGCACAGGCTGCTTGGGAAGAAGAGACAGGAGTGAGAATCCAGACAGCTCCCAAGTCACTCAAAGGCAATTTTTATATGCTACACTGCTAAAAAGGATTTACCTCTTTTATCCCATGAAAAATAAGAAGGAAAGAACTGACATCACTGTTTTCTACTTCCACCCAAAATTCGAGTCAGGTCTCAACTGGAGAAAATGGAGCATTACGTTAGTAGCAGATGAGGACAAGGATGACCGCCAGGAAAGACTGGGTTAGAGGGTTAAACCCAGAGACTCCTGCCTTTGACTGTTTTGGAGAACGACAGTAAATGGTGGGTGGCATGTCCCCACCTCATAGACCAAAGCTGATAGAGGAAGGACACATTCAAGAATTGGTGGAAGGTGCCTCCAGCAGCCACTGTGGTGGAAAGAGATGCTAAAAGCCACGTGCTGGAACAGTAACGAAGTGCATCTCATTTGCCAGCACTTCTGATGCAACAAATTGGAAGTGAGAACCTGGATAAACAAGCAGTAGGGTCAGAGGAAGCACCAAGCAAAGCTCTGACAGCAGCAAGAAGAATGTGCACAACTGAGGAGCAGATCCATCACTGCCTCATCACGATTTGTTGGCTTGCCCTTCCAAGCGAAATATCTCCAGGACACAGAAAATAATTCACAACCAAACTGGTCAAGAAATTATTTATTGTCGCTAGGACTGCAAAATGCTCCTGGAAAGAAAAAAACCAGTAGAAATTGCTACAATTTTTCCAACCTACAGAACTAAGAAAAAGATGGATTATTTATTGTATTTGGTCAGAGAAAGATCATAGTTCTTGAAAACCGTTTCCATGACAAATTTCATGCTGTTTTACCTTTTGAAGAACCCCAGCCAGTTACCAGCTTAGCTGCACAAAGCCCTGGCCCCTCTGCTGGTTGTGACCACCCTACGGATCCTACCCAGCAGAACTGGCAGCAGCAATCAGAAAAATGAAGCTGGAAACACAGTTTGCCAAGGGACCATGTTTGAACTTTCAAAAAATTATTTTAAAAGCAGAAGTGAACCTCTTTAAGAAAATTTTGCTTTAAAAACACCAATTTACAAGCAGTGAACTTCAATATAACTTAAACTAGATGCCTGTACAAAACAAAAGCACTTTGTTAAAAACACCTCTGATAGAAAACAGGTATTTCAAGGGAAAAAAAGATAAAACTGTTTATTTCTTCACTGAAGTCAAATGTGAGTTGACACGAATAATCACAGTTTGGTTTGATCATTAAGTGTCATGTCATGAAAAATCAACCTGTGAGAGCTTTCTGCAAGAATGATTATTATTTGTCTTTTTGAGCGCACCTAAATGAGCTGGGGTGATCGTACACTGAGGACGCCTGAGATAATTGTCTCTTCCCAGCACAGGGGAGATGAACTTACAGGAGCCTATTACTGAAGTTTGTCATTCAAAATTGTGAAAGAAAAATGCAAAGCAAGGTTGAATTTATGCAACATAATTAGGTTCTGTGGGAACTGAACTGAAACTCCAGGTGAAGTATCACAAACCGTGATTCTGGTCTGAATACAACCAACACAGTGCTGGAGAAGCTGTTATGCATAATGATTTATTATAAGAAATAATAACACTCCACAACTGCTTCCATGACATGTAGGAGAGCTGGTTCCGACTTAAGAAATTTAATGGTAGAAGAGCCTGTCCACCTCATGTGTTCTAGAAAGCAGAATGATTCTCTTATCAATTCTGCAAAGAAAAATGCATTTTTAAAGCTTAAATATGTGGGTTATTATCAGTGTAAGTATCTTTCTTTTTCCTATATCTATAAAAATTCTATGGTATTTCATGTTATGAGGGATACAGAATGACTCTGAATTATTAAAGGTGACACAAGATGTTTTTCCCCTATGAAGGGACCAAAGGTAGGCTGCAGTACCAACAACAGCCTGTGAAACTTTATCCTGAAATCAAGGGACACATAATAAAAGAACTGTTCTGACTTACTATCAGCTTGGTTTAAAAATTTCAGAACAGTGATCAGTTTCTTCAGATTCCTGTTTTAACCTGCACAGAACTTTTTCTAGCTTTGATGCACAGTCAAATACAAAGTCAAAGCCCTACAGCTGGGCCCATCTCTTTGGTGAGTATGTTCTGTTCAAGGCAATGGAGCAAAGTTTCAGTGAAGTGAAATCAAAAGAAGGCACTCTGTCAACAGGAGGACAACAGCTAATCATCCTCCAGATCACTTGGAGAGAAGCAGGGCACAGCCAATTTCTTGAGGATGTGGTCAAAATTGAGAAAACAGAGGTCAGATGCGAACTTTGCCTGAATCAAAATAATCTCTCTGATGACTCCAGCATCAGTGTTTTGAGGTGAAAAAATAGAACCTAAAGGTAAAAAAAATAGAACCTAAAGGCTTCCTAATTTTGAAAAGGTTCTTTGCTAATGCATTAAAAGTAAGTCCATAAAGTCCATAACAACGCCAAGACCAGATGCTGCCGATACACAGCTCAGCTCCACTGGCCTATTAAGATGAGCAAGGTTAAGCATGGAGATTAGTAGGCAGGAGGTGGGCGCTGAAGTGTGCCACTGCTGCAATTCTGCTACCAGTATAGTTTCTGAAGACTAAGCAGCATTGTTTAATGTCAGCATGAGGGAGGATTTACTGACTGAAGCACCTGTCAGAATAAGGACCCACTCCAAGTCTGAGAGACTAAGGGACTGATATTCAGATGTCTTTAGATCCCTCACCATACACGGAGGCATCTGGTGAGGCCTTTTTAAGATTCCTCAATAAGCACCAATCTATATCTTTAAGTATATCATCACCTTTAAAAAAACATCCTTGGGGTCTTCTGGCCTTAAAATTCCTGTTTAAATATGCTTCCAAACACGATGTGGACTACAGATTCACAAAGTAGCCTGGGTGTTTGAAAGTTTCTTCGAGGCTGATGATTTTATTTCAGATGTAGTACTTGGAGGTGTTTACAAATACATACATGCCCATAAAGATCATTAGGCATTTCTATCCCCTGGGATCAGTGCTAGAGCAAAAATGTTGTCATAATACAACCCTTCTTTGCCACATTTGTGAAAGATTTTGAGCTAACAAAAAGTTCAGTCTTTATTCCAGGGCAGTTAATTAAGGTTGACCAAGTCAGGCAGAAGTAAATTAACTTGGCTGATCAATTATTTATATGAAGCAGAATAAATGCCCTTAAAGAACTTGGCCCAGCCATGAAAGGACACGTAAATTAAACAAAACACAGATTTATAAAATGTATTTCTACTTTTATAGGCAGAAGAGTCAATGCTAACATCAGTTTTAGTGAGCGATCAAATCACACGATCTAGCCCGAAATTCTTCAGCAGGCATTCCATCCATACGTGTACAGTTTATAAATAAAAGTTCTACTTATTTGTCAAAAGCAGCTCCCCAAAACAGGCTCAGGAATATCTTTAGGGCACTTCTCTGCCTAATTATTTTTAAAACAAGCCCAAAACAAAAAAACCCTAACAACTGCTTCGAAGCATTCCACAACAACGTAACACCACGAAGACAGGATTTTACCTCTTGAAAATGAAACGTGCTCCGGAGTGCGACCAGCAAGGGAACACAGAGAGCAGGAGCAAAGCTGCTGCTTCCCCACAGCACAGGGACAAACGCCCTGCAGCACCAGACGGGCACTCCTGTGATCCACAATGAGGACCCCAACAGCTTTCCCAGGAGACCCCTGCTCCACTCACAGGTTGTCTCTTTTAGTCCCGGTATCTTTTAGAGCAAGTGCCCTGCCAGGGGAAGCACCTCAGGCTCCACATCCCACCACCAGTAGTGAATTTTTCCAGGAACATGTTTCGATGTCCCCCAGCAGATGCCAGAACACCCATCTCCCCCAGCTGACACCCCATGCCTAGGCTGGCAAGGCAGCCAGCAGCATCATCCTGCCATCCATGAGTTCAGTAAAAGAAAAGGGATTCACTAGTGGAAATTAAAAGCCTTGTGTAAGGTAAGGCTTGATGTGCCGTGGGGGAAGGCGTACAGATGTTCAGCTGCTCATTTACTAAATTACACCATGTCACAATTAACTGTGAATCAGCCAGCTTCACATGAGCAGCTCAAGGACTGCCACCATGCTAAGTGCAGAAATAACGCTGGGGAGGGGAGTCCAAACTAGCCAGGTGGACCAGATGACTTCTCTTTGCCTGTGTTTGTGGTTAGCACGACTATTAGAGAGAGCTATCCCAACATATGGCATGATTTAACTAAATCAGATCATGCTGAACTCACCAGCCTTTCTCAACTTACAAACCCCTCCGCTCTCGTCATTGCAGATGGGTGAACACCCGTCATGCTTTTAGAGTTTTCAGTAGCCGTCATTTATCCTGCTGACAGGGTGTATTTTAGGTATAATTATGTACTAACTAACTATAGATCAACTGTCAGTACATTAGGGGACTTTTTGGATAAAACTTCATGCTTACCCCTTTGAAGGCCACTCGCCTACACACTACTGGTGGTTGCTGAATTGTGCAGGAGTAGGAGAAAGGAGAAGGGGATTCAAAGTGCAATTAAGGATCATCTTTAGGAATCAACCAAAATAGTAGCAAACAGAGCAAATCAGGCTTCGCTGTCCTAAAAAGTGATGCTGAGTCACGTCTGACAGCGGGGTTTGGAGGAGGGGAGGCAAACCTGGAGCAAGGCAAGGGAAGGAACATGCACGGGATGTGTGGAAAGAGGAAACAAAGAGACAGCGACGAGGTGAAATCCTTTGATATTTCCTCAGCTTAAAGAGGTAATTCAGTGTATTAAAATGGATCCTTGAAATTTCAAAGGATGAAACTCGCACAACAAAGATTGTCGAGAGTGCTATTTTCTAGGATTAGAACAAAAACGTATTGGGATTTGCTATATGATCTCACGTCGCCGAGCAAGACTGTACACTTGCTGTTATGCAAGCACCATCTTCCAATAGAGAATTTTCATAATTATAACAGAAAGGCGTAAATTTTCTAATGCATGGCAGTTCAAAAAGTAATCAAGAGAATGAGCCTGAGGGCTATTTTAATGTATGCAAAGCTAGTGACCCACAGTAAATGGGAGGTAGGCTTCAATGAATGCAAAGTAATGCACACATACTAAAGACCTGGTCTGATGAGGGACGGCTAAAATTAACACCCAATTAATTTCCGAATTGACAAACAAATGAAAGCCATAAATCTACTTTCTCATTAATTTTCTTGTGGTATAATTTAAAGCAGTAATATGAGGGCAAAAACTGAGCATTATCCATCATAAATATCAAAAAAGATAGCACTGTAACACCATAAATTATGCATATTACCTGTTGTTAAAAATGATTAATGTATTATCAACTTTATCGTGCACTGTATATGTCTAGACGTATCTAAAATCTGAAATTTCATTTAGTGCTTAGGAAATAAAGGGTCCAGAAGAAATGTGATTACGCGCAGCGCATCCTTGGCTCTGCCTCCTGACGCCCTCACCTTGGCTGGACTCATCCCAAGCCGTGGCCAGTGGAGTTTGAGCACATGGCAGAGGTGATGTGCTGGCCTCCCCGGGAAGGGAAACAAATTTAACTGCTCCTGGAGCATCCCTGCGGGCCAGGCCATGGCTGTGGCACCTGATTTACACAGGGCTGCTCCCCTTCCCTGCCCTCCTGACACTGGAGCAGAGCTACTTGATGATGCAGAGCCATGGAAAGGGGACAGAAGTAAAAGCAAGGAGTAGGAAAACGTGAAGCTGTAACTAAACTCAGTGAATGAAAAGCCTGTGCTTTCCAAAAGTGGTGGAGTACAACACCATGCCCAACAGGAGAAGGACATGGGTCGCCTTTCCTCCCCCCTGGGGGTCATGACGGTGACCAGCCTGGCTTGTTACCACCTATGTTTATGTCCACTTGCCACCCTCAAGCCTCCTGAATGGCAGCTTCACCTACTCCTCTCTAGAAGCAGACAGCCACAGTCTTTTATTTATTTAACCATATGCAATGGCACAATCTCTTTCACTGCTGGGGTGCGTGGCTCACACTACCTGGGTTCCTTTTTCCAGCAGCAGTGTGTTATCATCAGGGCCGCAGCAACCTGAAATCATTTGGAGGCAGCTCAGTGAAAGGCTGAATGATGCTCTGCAGGAGCTGAAATTTAAGACTGCTGTGGTGAGAAGGGAAGGGGAATCAGGAGCCTAATCCCACTTGTGCCACACAGACTTACTGTGAAATCATGGTCAAACAGCTTAAGTTCTCAGAGAACCAGTTGGTGCAGTTACCCCTAAGGAAGTCTCTTCTGATGAGAGTGTTGCTGACCACAAACAGTAAGAACAGAGATCAAGCAAATCCAAGAAGAATTAATTGAAACAGACATTAAAAGGTTGCCATATGCTCTGTTCAAAAGAGCTGGAGTTGGACCCCATGAAAAATTACTGCACTAAAACATACCAAGCTGTGAAGACAACAGGTCTCACTCCCTTCCATGAGGTAAGACCCAAAGCATTAGACACACAATGGACAATTCAAACTTTTGCATTCTCCCTTCATTTTACACATGCACACAGAAAGTTACTCCCAGTCTCACCTTGGATAAACAAACCCCCTTTGCAAAGCCAGCTCTATCTCAATCTATGACTCTCAGCTTGACAGCTATTAAATCCATATTCAGCACGAAGCTCATGCCATAGATGCATAAAAGCTCTAGAGCTGGGCCACTTCCAAGTGACTGGCAAATATGATGTAATCATTTACACACCATCATCGGCAGAGTAAGGTTCCTTCCTCTCTCTTGGGGAGAGCTGTCTTTCAGCCGTGAGCTTGACAGAAATCATCCTTACCATCACCAGGATCATCGTTTATTTGGAAGGAAAGGAACGGCGAATGGCCAAAAAAAACCCCAAGCAAAACCAAAAGCCATAGTTCACTGCACCATACGACTCCGTATACGACTGCTACCACATGGACATGAGCACCATGGCAGTGACTCTCCCAGAAGGAAGGACACAAGTGCAGCCTGGTGAGGTGCAGAGCTCCCTCAGTGCTGGCCCCGTGGTCGGTGTCCCTGGGGAGGTACCCACCTGCTCATCCCAGCGCAGGCATCACAGCAGTGTGGGGCTCCCTGCCGTTCCGTGCAGAACAGGAACAGAAACTGCAGAGCTGTTCTCACAGCCAGGACCTATTTGTTTGCATGCACACTGCTCTGAGCTTGCAACACAAACTCTTGCAGTCTGCCTCACAGAAAAACAGGTGACTGTTCAACCAAATAAAAGACCAAAGTTGCATTTAGTAAATATAGTCCGTTTGTGCCAGACAGCAGCAGCACTGCTACAACAAGATAACACGAAACCTCATACCAAGTGCTGGCTGTAGATGAATTAGACTCCCACTCTCCATGCACATCTCCATTAAAGCATATCTAAACTCTCTAGCAGCCTCCAGAAGTCAAAAACCACCTCAAAGCCAGGTGCTACTCTAACAATTCTGCACAATGCCATTTTCACTTCACTATTTTCACTTCATTCAAGGCAGCAAAGGTTTGATTCATGGCAGTAACATGAGTCAGTTAATGACCAGCTTGTCCACTTACACACTTCAGGTACCTCCCGCTCCCCTCCAGCCCTGACACTGCTCCAGCAGCCCAAACGAGCACTGTGTTTGGATCACTGATGCAAACTAGAGAATACTGTGGGGATCACATTTTTATTCATATTTTGTTGCTTTCTTTTCCAATGGATGAAAAGGACAATTATTTAATTTTATCCTTTCTATGAACGTGTATCCAAGATATTCTAATAAATGAATTCACATATAAAGGAACAGACAACACCTTCACATTTTAACAAATGAATTCACACATACAGGAATAGACAGCACCTTCATACAAAAAGAGTTAACATTTCTTTCTCAAGGTCACTCAAAGAGGGTTTACTCCCTTTGTGTGAAAATCCCCAACCATTTACTGTTAGTGCTAACAGGTCCTCCCTGGCATTTGAAATCCAAGCTCCACTCAGAAACAATAACAAACAATAATTTTGAAAAACAAAGATGGTGTGAGTGAGTTTTTGTTGCTCATTTTCAAAACAACCCGAAAGCAACAACTACCAGGATGGCTCTCTCTAATTAGGACTCCCAGAAACCAAAGAACAAACAGGCAGCACAGAGAAATTAGCAGATGTAAATGCAGTTTTCCAGTTATAAAAAGAAGAAAAGCAGCTCCGTCATTTCGCTCACAGGGGGAGGAGCAACAAAGCGCGTTTTTAAATTTGGTATTTTCTCTCGATTCAAACAGCTCTGCTTCTAAAACAGATTTTCCTCAGATCTCCTCAGAAGTAAAACTGAAAGCTTTGCCTTTTCCAACTCTATCGATGGCACATGCATCAATTAAAATCCGACATGAGAAAAGAGGGAAACCGAAAAGCCCCGGACCAAATGCTGACACAGAACACAAGGCCATACTTTTGGGGTGATTACCTGGTTCATAGCCCTATACCTTTGTCCTAGACCTTCTACCTCCTTGTTTGCTCCATGCAGGATTTTCTAGCCATCAGCCGTCTACCGCTGTGCTAGTCGTCTTGCAGGAGTGCTCTCTCCCTTCTGAAAAAAGCAAACAACTGGATAGATATCATTACACTAAGGAAATCTCTTGGAAAAACCAAACAACTTGCTAATCTTTCTAGCCCCTTCACCCAAGTTAAAGATAAGCAAAGCAAACCAAAGTGAGTTTCAGCCACATTCCAGGGACAAGCTCCCCTTTTTCTCCTTTATCAAAATCCCAGCATTTAAAGGTTTTTTTCCAGACCTTGCAGGATAAACTGCTGCTCACACCCGCAAACAAAGCAATATTTGTTTAATAACTGATTGCTGCCATGGGTACAGTAAACAAGGGGCCCAGCATTTGTGTTTATGAACAAACACATCATCTTGCAAGAGCAATTTAACATTAACCAGGTGGAATAATCAACAGATTTCATAGGTGACACTCGGGGCAGGACTAATGTAAACAGAGCAGGGAGGAGAAAGGGGCCACTCTTAGGGAATCAAGGTTGAGGCAAATGCATTACAGAGTAAACAGCTGGGAAGAACTCAAGACAAACAAATAGTCATTCTTCTGACATTTCGAGAAGCAGAAAGGTTGTACGTTACATGCATCAGCTGCTGACCACCATGAAATCAAACCAGTTGGGGACCAGGCCTTCTTGTTTACACAGTGCCATGTTTGCTTATAAACAACAATTTGCTGTTACCAACCTCGAATTACTCATTGCATAAACGAGCAGATCAAGTGAAATCCTGTTAACTCTTCTGTGGATTGAGGGTTTTTTCCTCCCCTTCAACAACAACAAACAAAAAAGCCTTTGCAGTCTTGCTGTGCAACCTCAAGACAACAGGCAGCAGGGGAAAATACAGAGCTGTGCATCTGCTCCAATAAAAGGGAAAGAAAGGAGTTGAAAACACTTGAAAGTGTTTCACAAAACAAGATTTACCGGCCAAACCACTGATGTGAAAGATCCATTTGCATTAAAAAAAAAAAAAAATCAAAACCCAGAAAAACAACAACGGCGAAAGGTGGGGTGCAAAATTTTCATTTCACTCCTCGCACAAACAAGCAAAACAACAGCTTTCGACACAGTCCAACCTGCCCAGCACAACCATGGACATGTGTCATTCACACACACCCCCATGGCCATGCCAGGGCCCTGCAGCAGCAATGAAGCCATGGTTCAGCCCTCCTCCCCCTCCTTTCTCTCTCCCACCCTCAACCCCCTTGCCTCTGCCTCCCATCACCATTCTCTGATCTTTGTAGATCTCCCCAGCTCCTCTCTGTCAAACCAGAAGCCCCTTGGATGTCTTCTTGCAACCAAATCCTCTGGTCCCCAACTGCTCTCCATCCAACATTCCTCTCCTGGCCCCTAGGAACTGTGACATTAGTCCTCAAGGTGCTCAGGACACCCAAGTCCCCTGGGTTTGCCACCTTCCAGACAGCCTTTCCTTCCCCATCTCTCCTCCCTGTAACACTCAAGAAATTTCCTATTGCTACGTTCCTCCAGGGAGGTTTCTGTAAGTTGTCTATCCTGAACATGGATTTCAGGAAAGATCTGAAGTACAGGGAGAGAAGATGGATAGTCTTAACGGTAGAGGTTAATCCAGGGCTCTGGGTTACATTCCTGCCCTGACACAATCCCTGCATGAGACCTCCATGGGTCTCTTCATCCCTCTCCTATGTAAAATAAGCCCTTTAAGATGTTGTAGCAGTCAGGTGGGGTTAGAGGATGTAGCTGTGGGCTATACCACGGGTCCTTTTTCCTCCCAGCTGCACCATTTTCCCCTCCCTGGTTCACCCCTACCTTCTGATGAGCACCAGCATCACCGCCAAGCACTGAGGAAAATCATCCCAGTCTCAAATCTATGAAGCATCCAAGGTCACAGCTGGCCCTGGCACTAATCTCCCCTCCCTTGCCATTTCATGTGCAAACAGCATGATGGCCAGAAGCCTCCCCCCTCATCATTTTTTTACAAGTTTTAGAATATTTGTTACTTTTCTTCACAGCACAATCCTGGACATCCACAGCTGGCCAAGAACCTTCGTTTTCTTTTTCAGAAAATATTTAGCCTTTTGTTGTAATAAAAAAAAAAAAAAAAAAAAAAAGAAGAGAAAAAAAGGTTCAAAACCATGAAATCAGTACAACCTACTAATAAGACAGGTATTTAAATAAAACCCAAATGCAGTATTGTTCAGGCAACTGCCTATTTTTTAATACATCAGGTTGACAGCATAATAGCAGGCAGGATGAAAGGTGCAACTCGAGGACAGGGTTGGCGTCCGCACACCAGGAAAACAGAAGTGCTGCCCCATTTCCTGTGCTGCAGCAGAGTATTTCTGATGTCTGGGGCTGCCGGGGACTTAACTCTGAATTAATGATTACACACAATACCCTCCTTTCTCCCCTCCCTGCAGGACAGCGAGGGCCAGCCTCACCGAATGACTGTGGGCAGGCAGGCACGGGTCACGGGGGATTTAGATATTTCACAGCAGCTTCAAAAATTTAGACACTGCAACCTGAAGGCTTCTGAAAACATCAAGCTTCACATAAAAGTCCTGATATTTCCCTACTTGAGACAACTGCTCTCACCTCAGCCGCGCTGCCTGTTCCACGCTCCTTTTCCAGCACGTAAAATCACAGTTTATTCAGTACAAAGTAACTACACTATGATAAAAACTATAAGCATATCATTCAAATGCTTTATTGGTCAAATAGATGGATGCTTTTATTAGTCCAACCTTTTTTGTAATGGAGTGCCACTGATGACCCAGTGTTAGCCTCATTCCCTGCTATTAATCACACTTCTAAGAGCTCATTTTGCTTTAAAATCTTAAGAAATTGCTATAATTTAAAGACATGGTGTCTACATAATGGGAAATGCTTCACAGATTGTATCATTCCATATAACACAGAATTTTTATGGCAATGCTGACCACGATACCAAGGTATTACAAAACTTGAATAAAATATTTTATGAAGAAAATCTAAATGTAAACTTCCTTTTGCATTTGTGGTTTGCCACATCCATAATGTTTTAATCACAGCCTTTTGGGAGTTGCAGTTTTCAACTGCATGTGGCTTACATAGATTAACACTACAAAAACACTCCCTGAACAAATATAAACAGAACAAAACAAAATTAAATGAAAATTAAATAAAATGCAAGGATGGACCACAAGAGAAAGGCTGTTCAAGCTATACTTTTACAATTTTCACACAAGGCATTTATCCTTTTGTCGACTATATTATCTCCTTCCTTTTTTACACAGGGAAAACAGATGATGTTTACTGTGAAAAACTTTTACGACAAAGTGGAAGCATCTTATGAATTTACCTACACAGAGAATTAAATTAATATAATGATGGTCCTAACCTATATTATTAAAATGTACTTTGCAAAATGTTTTGACAATGTTGACTGCTGCAGGAGGGAAAACACATTTAAGACAATTTCAGCCAAATGCAGAAGCAGAAGCCTTTCATTTTTCAAATGCAAAGTAAAAAGCATCTTTAAACATCTTCTCATGAAAGAAAATGCAGTGCAATTATGTTATATGGCACACACAAAAGCATGTTCTTTTCCTCAGTTCTCTAAGATATTAGTACCTCCTGGCCTTAGGAATATTATGTGTAAATCACATCATATTCATAGTGTCTGAATTAATTATAATAGGTGCTGGAGAGAAATGTTAACTTTCCAGGTTGTTGCTAAGGATTAGCCCTTGTTTACAATTCTGTATTTATAGAACAAGAAAAATTTGTCAAATGAAGGGCAAAAAGGAAAGCAAGAACACAAATTTAGCTTTGATTTCAAAACAAATCAGATCTTGCAACCATTCCCTGAGAAGAAAACCACAGTTTTTAATGTGAAGATGCAAATGAGTCTCAGAATATAAAAATGTTTTATAATTCTGTGCATTCAACACTACTAGATGTTATTTAAAGAATTTATGTTAACATTTCCCATCCTCACACAGCAAGTCCAAGATGCTGCAAACAGCATCTATTTAAAATGGATCATGTTGCTGTGGGGCACAGGGTAGCTGAGAAGGCTGGAGCAGAAGGGAGCAGGGCATTTGGCCCCCTGGCACCAGACTGGGATTCACAGACTACTCCAGAGGGGTTCACGAGGCAGTGTGAAGGAGGAACAAGCCCCCTGCCTTCAACAAGTGGAACACTGGCTACATGGAAATGTTCAGATCCATCCTGAGGGAAAGTCATGACTCTCAAAACCACTGCCAAGGACACAATGGTCTTCCCAAATGCAGTCAATCGGTGATGTGAACAAACACCTTAAGACAAGGGAGCTCAGGAACCCAAGAAAGGTCCTTCACGTGGTATTTCTGGAGAGCCCTGCGAGGCTGGATGGCTGAAGGCTCAAAAGTCCATGGGATGGGTCCCAGTGAGCAGAAAGCCAAAGCTCTGCAGGGACTTGCAGGTCTCGGGCACTGTGGCAGAACTGGCCAGGGAAGTTTGTACTGCTCACTATTCTGAGGATAAAGAAAGCACTTCAGCCTCCAGCACTTTCATTTCTTTGCACAAACAAAGGCACACCCACTACAATTAAATTGCAAAACCCTTTTCATTAGGACTCACTGTTTTCACACACTTCAAGCCTTCCAAGACCTGCAGTCCCTCTCATGCTTCCATCAGTGTGTGCTTGTGTGAGGAAAACTAAGCAAGGGCTCTTTAACGGTTTCAGTTCATGGAGAAGCAAATGGAAAATGCTTTTTCCCCTTAAAATAACCCCTGTAACCACCAACTTCTGAGCAGGGTGACTTGCAAAAACACTGAGCATCCACAACTAAGAGCATCTAACCCCCCACAAGAATCAGGCCCACAACACAATATAAAAAATGCACTTAGCTAAGCTTTTGTGGAAACACAGATGGACTCCTTGCCTTGCCCTGTCCAAGGGCTGTGGCTCTCACATTACAGCAAGGATAGCACGACCCATCAGGGAAACCAGATGTGTCGGTGCACACTGGTGTGTAAGCTAACACACAAACACACACACAGTATCCAAGTACCCAGCACACCAGTTCACATCAGCCAGAACAGAGTAAGTTGGACCGAAGAGGTGCCTTCATCCCCAGTTTTGTCTTCATGTTTTCTTTCCCAGGAATAGCTCCAGTCTCAGTCCAGAGCAAGGATCCCACCCCATCACATTTTTGTGCAGGAGATGTGTACATGCAGCACATGTTCCTCAACAGCCACACACATGGATCCCAAGCACCCAAAAATACAGTTGGTCCTCTCCACACTGGCCCAATAAAGAAGAGGGAAAAAAAGCGTGAATTTTTTTCACCTCAAAATTTCATCCTGTGCCTGAGAAAACTCCCTAAAAAAGCTCTCTCAAAACCAATTTGTTCCTAACTCCTCCAAAAAACCACATATGCCTACTTTTGAGTCAGGATGCAGGAAGCCGAGCTCTTAATCCCTCTTCTACATTCACCCATGGCTGAAAAGCAATGCTCACCTCTAATCCACCATCAGCCATGGCTGGGAGAGGCAACAGCAGAGAGGATTTGCAGGACACCAAATGAGCCTCTCCAGCTTGCCTTGGCCAGTGACAGTGAGCACTCCTGTGGCTACTCATACCTTTTCCATGCACGATGCCAATGGAACAGAAAGCCTCCCAACAGACAGCACTGCGGCCCCATGACCTCTCCAGAACCAGCTGTTCAGCCCTGGACTGGGAGGGTCCGTCACTGCCAAGCTCAGCAGAGGTTGCTCCATGCTCCAGGAAATGGCCTTTCTGGTGCTGAACCCCCAGCAGCATGTGGAGGCCGTTTACAACCAGAAACGAGTGTTTAATGTTCAAAATCTGCACAAAAGACAGTATTTGAACATCTCCAGCTGCATGCAGGTGCATGGGCCCACAGATGTGCTGGCTCCTGAACACTGTAGAGCAAAGGCATGTGGCTTCCTGCTCCAAGGGCTTGTGAAAGAGAAGGATACACTCTATTTACAGCCTATTCCAGACAAGACTATCCAATGTCAGGATGTGCCATAAGAGGGTAATTTGCACCCTAAACTGGATTGTACGATACCACAGTCACAGACCGTATGATCTCTTCCTTTGGATTAAAACTGTTTGCACAAGTCAAAGCAGAACAAGGAGAGTAACAAAACATACAGTGTATTTTGTTCTCTACTGCAGCCACATATTTCAACTGCCTCAGCCGAATTCTTAGAGTAAACACAGCTTTAAAAGAAAATAACTTGAATAAAGAGCTTCTGGAAAGTTCTGACTGATTATGCATGCAAGAATTCTGCTACTGCTTCCTCCCATCTCATCTGAAAAATAAACCAAACACCCAACTTCCACAACTATCTACAAAAGTGCTATTTTTCTGAAACATGTTACAATATTATCTGAGGTCTGCAAGTTATAATGAATGCATCTTGTTTTGTAAAATACACAGAGGAGCTCAATTAAATGAACAACTGTAAAGGAAATAGAGCTGATAAAGGAATTAATGCTCTGTGTGCCAGATCATAACATAACATCTAGGATAACAAAGCCGTGTCGAACACGCAACCGCTAAAGACTTTAAAAAATGAAATAACAAAGTTAAACCCCAAAATATTTAAGTACACAAAATCAGGATGTGCAAAAGCTATTTTCAATAATTGAGAGGGGAGCACGGGCAGCAACAAATGGATCTCTTGCAGCCATTACTTCAAGACTTACTAAACACATAAAAAGACGGATTGTTTTGTAAACGACCACCTGCTACGCTGGCGATCCGCTCCTTTCTCATTGCCCAAACTGCGTTTTTCCAAAGACCACGCTAACCCAATTTCCCATACACCAAGGCATGGCTGAAATTACTTCTCAAGTCTGATTCTGCAGCTCGGTCTCCTTTTTCTCCTTCCCTTCCCGCTTGCCTGTGCCACTCGGGCTGCCCACACGCTGGAAGGGAGCCGCCAGCCCCGGTGCCTGCTCCGGCTGTCGGCACACACGACACCGGTGGGAGCACAGATTAGAGCTCAGCCGGAAGGGAGACAGTCAGGGTTCTGCAAAACCTCGCACGTCGGCTTTTCTCCTTTCGCAGTTGGCATGTGAACTTGTAACTCGGAAATTGCAAGTTCCCACCAATTTTTTTGGCAACTCGAACGTAATTTTTAGGAAAACATAGTATGCGGCTTCTGGCACACGGAACTACGCGCAAAGACTTTTCAGACAAAATATGCAAAGGTGATGGTCTCACAAGACTTTAAGGGCTTGCTGGATGGAACACGGTTTGGAAGACAAGAGTACAAAATTCCAACTCCCACAAGCAGTAATAGGAATCTGTGTTCAAGCAGCTCCACAGACACTTACTCACAAAACAGGTATAATATCTGCATATGGAACAGCCTCGGCAATGTGATGTACCCACAGTTCTGCACCATACAGCAAACTGGGCACCCAGAGACACCTAAACCAGTCCTTCTCCTACACTTTTGACTTAAAAGGCAAGATTACAGGCACTTTCTGGCAGCCTTGAACATCAGGATACTCAGGGGAGTGGAGGGATGAAAATACTTTAAATTACAGAGATACTAATCTCCCACTATTGATGCGTCCAGCTATTCATCAAGTTGCTTTAGCAAAACATCTGGCTTGAGCCACAGGCCTTGTGAGCAGCACGAAAAGTCTTTCGTGGGGCTGCAGGCTCTTCATGTCAACACAACAAACACCACTACTTCCCCTACTCCTTCAGCCACAGACTGTATGAGGTTGCATGCACCTATTTGCAGGCTCTTGTCACTGGCAGAGACTACTGCCATCCCTTCCTCCTTTAAAGAGATGTGGATTTAGCAGACTTAGCTTCATACCGCTACCTTTGGCTACCTTTGGTAGCGGTATGAAGGAGCTTCTTCAGTCGCTCCCAGGACTGCTGACCTACATGGA
This sequence comes from Coloeus monedula, assembly GCF_965178545.1. Lineage (NCBI taxonomy): Eukaryota > Metazoa > Chordata > Aves > Passeriformes > Corvidae > Coloeus > Coloeus monedula. The sequence goes on from NC_138791.1 coordinate 17,403,375, forward strand.
GTTTGCAATAACAAAGATCCCGTGGGTGGTAGCTGCGATTACCACCATGGAGGGAATGATACAACAGAAACAGTATGGACAGTGTCAGAGTCTCACGCACCACAGCCAACAGCTTCAACAACACTAAATATACACAAATTATTAATTACCAACATTATGGCCCATAGATGGTCATGGCTCACCAAAGGCGTCCAGATGAAGAACTGTAGTAGCTTCAATTAAAGGGTAAGATGCACCATGATTAATACAGCCCCAACCTAATTCTGTT